>NC_139219.1:65305362-65435362 GCF_055691185.1 Crinia signifera | reverse complement strand
GGTGGTCTCCGGCGGTGCCTGATGTCCTCGGCGGCGGCGGCGGTGCGTCCTCTCAGGTGCAGCGGCGGTGTCATGCGGGCGGCGTTCAGCGGAGCTTCAGTCGCTCAGAACAGCCCTGCTCATCTGCCCGCAGCCACACATGCGGGAGATGAGCAGGAGCTTTCTGAGCGACTGCTCTGAATTGTACAACCCGTCCGTTCTGAATCTTTACCAGATTCAGAACGGCGGGTGCGCGCATGTAAATCGCTGTGTGGGCAATATACACAGCGATTTACATGCATTTTCAGGCATTTTCTGAGCAATTTAGTAAAATCGCTCAGAAAATGCCTGAAAATTGTGCTGTGTGTGGGGGCCAAAAGAATTTGACTACACAAAGATACCTTTACATTCCTTAAAGAACCTGTTTCTGACGTGAGTAGGGTACGCACACTCTATTTGAGTTACCCGTTCTGAGGGAGTGAAGGGTCCAATTCCTGTGAAATCCAGGACAAAGATACCTTTATAAGCCTGTACCTAACCCCACTTTGTGTGAGTGAGGGTACGCCTAACCATTGCACAACCCGTATTTTTGCACACACGTAGAAGTAACAATTAGAGGTATTAACACCAATCTTTTCATCTATTATTTTATTCTCTACACCAGGGGTGTCAAACACAAGGCCCGCGGGCCAAATCCGGCCCGTCAGACCTCTTCATGTGGCCCGCGCAGCCGCCGCCACCGCCAGCCTTCACCTTTTATTCTCGATTTTTTTTTTAAACAAGAAAGCCGCCTCTTCAGCGCATGCGCGGCAGCCTACAAGCCAGAGAACATCTGCCCTCTAGCGCAGTGCCGCCGGTCGTCAACCCCTCCTCCGCTCCCACCTACTGTAGAGGAGCCAGAGAGAGGAAAGAGCAGGTCCGTCGTGGTGAATGGTGCTGCTGCTGCTGTGCGCTCCAGGTCACTTACTGCTGAGTGTGCACTGCACAGTGACCGGGAGCACGCTGCCCCCCACTCCTGGATAGATAGTGCGAGGCCGAGGAGCGCTACTCACAGGAGGGAGGGGGAAATGCGCCTGTGTGAGAGCGCAGCTGTGTCCTTGGTGGTGGAACAGCTCAGACTGGAGTGGACGCATCAGAGCGGGTAAGTGTCAAACTCTCTGCCTATGTGTGTGTGTGTGTGTGTGTGCACTGGCACATTGCAGCCCATCATTAATTGCTGTGTCCCATGATAATAAGCAGGACATATGCCCTAAGACTGAGTGCTACCCCACTGTGCAGGCAGCGTGTGCCCTAATGCACTGCAGTTCACAGCAATAGAAGGAGGGAAATGCTACTGCTGAGATACAGTGGTATTACTTGGGACATACTTGTATGAAGGACACTATTATGATAATAAAGAGTGTACACATAGTCCTACAGATACAACCGGCCATTTGAGGGTGACCAAACTGCTGATGCGGCCCCCGATGAATTTGAATTTGACACCCCTGCTCTACACCATGAATCTGAGCACATTGCTGTGAAAAGAAATAAATCGGGCCGTTTCTTCCATGTAGTAGTAGTAGTTTGTTTATTTATAAAGCACCACAAAGTGTCTGCAGCGCCATACATAGCAAACAAAAAACAAATTACAAGGTAACGTACAGGGTGTGTTGATAAAATACAGCATAAATAGGGGTATAGCTGGTAGAACTAAAATCAGCATCAGCATCATCTACAAAGAAACCGTTATTCACGTCACTTGAGCACAGAAAACTGTAAGTTTGGTACGTCACTGAAGTAATCTACATCACCTTCACTTTATAAGGACTTAAAGAAACCGAGATAGGCGTGTCAGCTCCACAAAGTTGTATGAGTTTGGTACAAAAACAAATAAGAGAACATGCACAAAACCATTTATATAAACAATACATCACATTGGGCAGTATTCAATGTGAATACTGGCGACATGCAGCGAATCCTGTTTAGGATTCGCTGCACATTCGCCACTGCTCGCTGCGTTCCGGAGCCTCGCCGGCTCCGGTATTCAACGCTGCCCCTGTCCGGCGAATTTGAGCTCCTGCGGCGGACGCCGCAGGGAGCCTGAGGACGGTGGCAGGCAGGGAGATGGAAGTCTCCCTGCCTGCCCCAGAACGTTTGTGGGGAGGAGGTGGGCTCCCCGGGAGCCAGGCAGCACAGGCTGCCCCCCGGGGGTGCCAGCATGGGACCGGGTATATTCACTACACCCGATCATGCATATGTAATGATCGGGTGAAGTAAATATATGAATATCTAATGAGCGGCTCGGCTCCGGCCCCCTGCTGGCTGGTCTGTGTAAAAAAATATATATATATATTTTTTTAAATTAAATATATATTCATGTGCTTACAGCACATGAATAAAAATAGCATGTGTTAATGACGATTAAATATGACCAGAGAGACAATAAGTGAAAAGCGCTGGTTACGTAATAAGTCCGCAACCAACGTACCCTTTATACCTAACTACGTGCGTACAAAGCGTAGCGCAGCGTAGTGTACCTTTTATTGTATTATGTATACCAAGAACCAATACCTTAATCAGAGATTCCTTCGCAGTACTTTGTCTCTAATCTGCGAATATACCTTAAAGGACAGTGTCCGTAATATACCTTATCGCTATTATGCGAATAAACAGACACGACCACTGTATAGAAATAAGGAGATAAGAACTCCGTAAAAAGGTTGTATTTAAGTCCCTAATGGACAAAAGGGGGTTACAGAAATAAGAATAAACAGGTATAACAAGTAATACAATATACTAACAATGAATACTAAACAGACTCTGCTAAGGGGAAAGAAAACAGATACAAGACACAATCAGCCAATCAATACAATAAGAATAAATACCGTTAATGCAACCGTTACCGTTCTCATCAAATATGCGAAGTGTAGTCCGGTCAGAGCTCGCTATCGTTCAGGAATGAACTATAGCCCGGTGGACAGTCAGGGAAAGGTAGATGTGCCGAAGAGACTTTGGCTGCTCTGGGTCGCCTATCTTATAGGGTCAGAAAGGGGAGGTCAAAGGCCGTTCTCATTGGTCAGAGGTCGAATGTCAGGTCAGCTGTGATTGGGAGGTAAGATGATACACCTGGTTTGGCTAGGTCCAGGGGAGTGAACTTTAAGAGTCCTTTGTTTGGTGGTTTCGGCGTCAGCAGTGATAAGAACCGGTTTCATCTAGATTCCTTTGTTACATACTTTCAACAGAAACTGTCCCTGGAATATGGATTATGTCCATAACTGTCGAGCCGTGTATATTGTGAAATATTCGCAATGACCGGAATACTACGCATAAGAAACGGAACGGAACGGTACTAAACATGATACAGACAGATGTATGCAGGGCTAACTAAGCTATGTGTGGCGTTCTAAACCTTTAACTATATTTTATTTAGTGTCAGTATGTTATTATGAATTTATGTGTGATAGTATGGCTACTCTTCTGGTCCACTTTGTCACACATACTCGGGTATGGAAACTTTATTTGCACAACTCTGCGAACCAAAATGGCGGCCATACTATCCTAAAATGGCGTGTGTGTAACTCGACTTCCATACATGCCCCTTCTCAGAATAAAATTCCAGATTTTTTGACACCAATTGTAAAAAACAAAACACTTTATTTTAAAAGTTCACCTTCCACTTCACCATAAAAAGATAGCGATTGCTACTCGGTGAATCATGGCGAAAAAAACCTAGAAATGTATTCGCCATCTGGTCATTGAATAGGGTGATTCACCGTTTTAGTCAGAAATTCGCCTTACAGCACAAAATCGCCATAAAAACCTGGCGAATCAGCCTCATTGAATACCGCCCATTGTTTGGTTTAATGGTTTGTATTCCCACACGGACAATTACTCAGCACGTCAAGTCCTCATTTTTGAAAGGAGCGGTTTACAATGTATCCAAGCAAAGACTTTTTTACTGTTATTATATCTTGCGCCTTGATGTTTCTTGGATTGTTGACTTTCTGATATCTGTTTATGTATTGAGAAATGTGGTGACAATTCATGTACAGTCCAGTTTACTCAGGCAGCAGAGCGCCATAGAGGTCCAAAAATCTCCATAGTCTTTTTTCTTAATGTAGTTGGATAGCCCGATAAAAAAAAACCCATAGACAAATTTTTTTTAGAAAAACTGCATCTGCTGCATTATAGAAGCCAGCTACAGGAAGCTTATCGCAACCCAGACTGGCAGTCCTGCAGGGAGGGAACACGTCCCATTTGTACTGCCTACCATGTGGGTGACTGGCAGGTAGGTCTTCCAATAGGTGGAGTTTACTGGAGTTTACCACACCACCCTCCACCCACTGCTACCTATACAGCCATATCATTCATACCATCCCTCACACTACAAATTTGGTACTTATGCACAATATAAATGATCTGTATATGAAATATACATATATATTCTCTGTATCTATCACAACACACAGTTAAGTACCTAGTTAATGGGCTTATTACTGATTCAATTATATACTTGAGCTCAGGGACAGCTTTGCCACTATGGAGCCTAGATGCCCACCTGGGGCCTGGTGGGTCTTATAAAATCTGGCCAGTCCATTACAAGGCTGGCTCCCAGTTGTAGCTTTACAGAGGCTCAGTAACGGGTCCCAGATCAGCCAGGGCCAGCTCTACCAATAGGCAGCTGCTAAGGGAGCCAGCATCTGTGGGATGCCCCTAGGCAGGCTATCACAAAATTAAGAATGACTGAGAGAGGTATAATTTTTGAACTTAATGCAAATGGCAGGTAAAGAACTTCTAAGATGCCATTTCCACACTTACCCCTGTGGTTCTGAAAAGTCGGTATTGGCAGTAAGCCTTGGGTGCTAAAAAAAAACAGTCGACATGGTAAACATAGTAACATAGTAATTGAGGTTGAAAAAATACATATTTCCATGGAGTTCAACCTTTGACCTAGATTTGTCATCTCCTATTTGAAATATATACTTTGTTATAACATTGAATAAATAGTGGTTATAGGTTGTACCCCTTTATGTTTTTTTCCCAATTAAGGTTTGTCCATCCTTATTTTAAATGTGTTCAATGTTTCTGCCTTCACCACCTCTTCTGGAAGAGTGGACATGATAAAGGTTGACATTTTTAAGTTTTTTATGGTTTGGGTGTCGACATAAGTGCACTGCATTCCTGCTTACTGCAGCTCTTGGCACACTATTATGGTCTCACTCTATGCTCACTTGGATAGTAATGTATGAAAAAACAATTTTTTTAGATAAAACTCACGTCAAGCTTTTTCATGTCGACCTTTTCCATGTCAAATGATTGCATGTCGACCTATTGCTTGTGACAACCTTTCGACCAAGTTGACCTAATGCATGTCAACCTTTTTGTGTGTCGATCTTTTGACTGTCACCCTAATTACTCTCGACCTCTTGACCGCATCCCGTTCTCATACACCTATCCTTTTTGAGCTAAAGGGAGAAATGCACAAAATACACTTTCTGCCAATAATATGGGGAGCTGTATCAAGCCTCGGTGATAGAGAATGTGGAGACGTTGTACAAACCAACAGATCAGCTTGTAACTATTGGGCCTCCTGCCCTGCTTCATGCATAAAATGTATATGTTCCATGGCCAGCTATGATTGTCTGCATCTAGCCGACCTCATCCAGCCACAGAACCAGTATTAATATTATATAGTTAAAAAGCAAAAATTATTCCTAAAAATAGCCAGAGTCTGGTTCCAATAGAGCCAGATTTTCTCCTAGACTAATGGGTACTTCCTCATCTTTGCGGCCACCGCTTACGCCACTTACATCAGCCGCTATGTGAGTCGCAATTATCCCCTCGCGGGCTTGATTCACTCGCCACAGTTCAGGCTCGGTGGGTCGCTCACCGCAACTTTTCTAAAGGTAATAGATGGTGGCGTGGACACAGGAGGGTGGTATAGACCCCTAAAAAGAACCCTCACGGGTCGCCGTAAGCTATGTTAGTTCCACAGCATAAGATGTGGCTGCAAAGATGAGGAAGTACCGACTAATGTTCTGATAGGTTAACTGTCTTTATATACCCATACATTTCTGCCATATTATCCCTTTGCTCGTTGTTTATAAAGGAAGGATGGCAGAAATAAATTCATTGAGTATAATTGTACATTGAGGCAGGAAATGGGTTCGTTTCAGCAGCAGGTGTGAAGATCGGGATTCAAGCTAAGAGTAGAGACATGTTATATCTCCTGGGATTGGGGGCTAAGGAAGAACAATTCTTTGGCAGATGATGAAGTCATGCACGAGATATAGCATTGGTTCTACTCATGATCCATGGGACAACTAAAGACGAAATACATTTTAGATTGACATGCATAATAAATGTGCACCTAACAGTTTTACAAGCAGCTTCCTGGTAATACTTTACTGCTATTATCTTATGTCAGATTACACATACAGTGCAATGGTACTGTATATAGCAAGTGTATCTGGTGTGTTAAGTGTTGGTCATATTAGGCAGCCTATTACTTTGAATCGCCAGCAGGTACCCCATTGGAAGAATTGCTGCTGGGGTGTCTACAGGGGACATAAAGAGGCAGATTTGTCAAACACTGAGGAGAGGGGTAAGGTTCAATCAGCTTCTATCATTTCATAGGCATTATATGAAAATGACTGTAAAGCTGGGTACACACTAATACAGTGGTTCACAAACTTTTTTGAATCAGAGTATCAGCATATTTTTCAGGGTACCCCTAGGCCAAAAGTTTGTTACCAAGAATATTTTTTTTTTTTTTAAATTAATTAAGTTGTGCTTAAATGTCATCCTTAGGTCCAGTTATGTGGTGAGGAACATAATCCACTTCTGATTATCCACATATTTTATAACTGAAAGCCACAAGCACTGATTTTATCTATTACATTGACCATAAACAATTTGAATTGGTTCTGGACCACCAACCCGTGGCACCCCTGCAAGTGCTCTGAGACACCCCGCACAGTTTGGGGACCACTGCATTAATAGATATATCTGCAGATCAATTGATCTGGATGCATGTGCACAGCGTCTATTCTGTCAGGACGGTCCTGTGAAAAACGAGGCAGTTGGGAGGTATGGTTTTTGAAGCTTGATACATCTGGCCCTTGAAATCAGTTGATTTTTAACTACTGAAATTGCTTATTGCTGGGAAAGGTGAAGTGATGGACACTGATTACAGTAGCCATGGGACAGCAATTTGTCTAGTGTTCTATTATACAACAATTCATTGTTGGGTACTTCTTTCCTAGCACGGCGCCAGCGATAAAAATTGTGTCCATCGGGACCCCCCGAAATCGCGTCGATCGCATCGCATGCAACTAAATCGCATGCGATGCGATCGACGTGATTTTTACATTGGAATCAATGTAAAATGGTCCCTGAGACCCGATTTTACATTGGCCCCAATGTTAAATGGCCCCCAGACCCCAATTTTTATTGTTTCCCAACCCTGATGGGTCAAATCCCCCCCCCATTGTTAACGCCACCCCATGATCAACGCCAACCCGAAGCGTGGTGAGCACAGCGAGCCCGCGAGGGGCGGCGGTAGGCATCCTCCGACCTTTTCATACCCCCACTATCCACGTATACCCCCACTATCGCTGTGCTCGCCACGCTTCGGGTTGCCGTTCATCATGGGGTGGCGTTAACAATGGGGGGGCCATTTCTCATGTTAAATACCCATAAGGGTGGGTATACAATGAAAAATCGGGTCCATTGGCCCATTTAACAGTGTTCCCTATGTAAAATTGTGTCCATCGCATCGGTCGTATCGCATGCCTTAACTTAAGGCATGCGATGGACGCGATGGACGCAATTTTTTAATTGTCGGGGAAAAGGCTAAAAATAGCCCTGAAATCGCGTCGATCGCGTCCACCGCACACCGTAACTTAAGGTATGCGATCACCTACGATGGGCGCCGTGCTAGGAAACAAGTACCCATTGTTGTTTGCTTCTGCCATTCTTTTTCTTGTTTAAAGTGATGTATATAAATTCTGGTCAAATTAGCAAAAGCAGTAATAATCCCTGATTCTCAGAAAATAAAACCTGCTACCAAAATAATTAAGGGTAAATTATTGCAATAATAGTACAACTAAAAAAGGGTCAATTACGAGGAGGGTAAATTTTGCGCCAATGCATAAAAACAAATTCCTTCTGCACTAATCTGCAAGACAGCAAAAACAGACCCATTATACAGATATCCATGTTTTCCAAAACACTGAGCTGGTGCACAGCTGTAGTCATTACTTACTGTCACATTTTCAAACATGCTGCATTCATTCCTACTATAGATCCACTGGTTGCCCTAAAAACATAAACTGTTGGTTGATCTTAAGGACAGGTTGTTAGGCACCAGGGTCCTGTCGGGGTCCGGGCGGTCCTGTCCTCTGTTACAGGAGGGGATGTGCGGTCAGGGCGTGCCTTTGACCGGGGCGGAAGTCGGGTCGCACTGCTACACTTAGATGCTCAGCGTGCTGGAGGACGTCACAGCTCCGGCGGACTCTTGATTGGATGGTTTAACTTTAAGTTTGATGGGCGCCTTTTGTCAGCTGACGGTTATCCTCTGTGCTTCAGGTGTCTGTTGTCTGGTCGCTGGGGGGTTCATTGTCTGCCACAGATCCCCTGCTTCCCAGTCCTATCGGAATTAAGGGTCTTGTCCAGGCCTAGTAGATCTCCACATTTCAGTCACGGAGGTAAGTTATTTTTCTGCTATTTCTTGGTGCTTCCATAAACACATGTGCAGTGTCATCTGTGTTGAGTTATATTGTCTCTCTTTCATGCAACAGCACTGCTTGGGTGGTTTTTCTTAATTTGAATATCTTAATGCATTGTTGTATCCATGTGCTTAACTTAAAGGAATTACTGATATGTTTAACACCTTCATGCATTCTTGCATTTACAGTAGTTTGGTAGGTAATTGTATCACTGTTCCTACTTAACTACCTTCCTTAGTAGACCTGTTTCAGGCCATTTCGGTAGTTTCTGTTGTCATTATGATTTAAAAAAGAGTAAACACAGTTGTTTGACAATAAATGGCTTCACCCAACCACTAATTATGAGTGAAAAAAGGGGGTTATCATTCATATTCTCTGACAAATGGCCAAAAAATCACAAATTCTGCTAGGGTATGTAAACTTATGAGCACAACTGTAGATATATATACAGGTCCTGGGTTTGCAAGCGGCACTCAGAGTCTTGTAATAGCGATACTTGAATAAGTATACAAATAGTGCTATTGGCCGCCTAGAGAGTCCTAATCGGCCACTAGGTGCCACTAGGTGGCCAATAGTGCTATTCGGGAGGAGGAGCCGCAGGATGTAATAAAACACATCCTGCGGCTTTCTTCTCAGTTCGTGGGTGTCATGTTGTTTGTTATTTATTTTGCCAAGACCATGGATGCCTACATGGAAAAAAGAGGAAGTGATCTACGCCAGAGGACCCCTGTAAGTATGGTTTCCTTCCACAGGTACCCTAATTGGATTTCTTCAGGACCAATGGAGGGAGGGAAACCTACCTACATGTCAAGGTAGGTAAGTATCTATATGGATGGGCTCTGAGTGTCATAAAGTTATATTTTTTTGGTGTGTGTGTGTGTATTTATTTAACTATTGGTTCTGCTGTGGAACTAAGAGTCCCAGCAAGCCCATTAATGGGCTGCAAGTTGGGAATTGTAGTTCTTCAAATCCCATTATGCAGCCCAGGCTTGCTGGGACTCATAGTTCTACTGCAGGACCCAATAGTTTCTTTCTATTTTTACACATTTATCAGCCTGGTGGCCACCACCCAAGGGCCACCGGGGACAGCCCCAAGCTTCAGCCTGGGCAGGTAAATGCTGGAGATGGGGGACCCCTTCATTGATGGTGTCACCAGGACCCCTGCCCAGGCTGACCGGTCAGGGGATTAATGCTTTGGCTGGGGGAACTTATATAAAAAGTCTCCCCCCAGCTAAGGCATTACCCTGCTTACTGCATTATGCCATACCTTTCCATAGCCCTTGTTCTTCACTGCAGCCCACAGCCCTTCACTGATAACATACACTGACACATTCACAGGCAGCCCACTGCACTACTTCTCTTATGACACTGTTATACAAGTTCATTCTAGATTTTATTCTCAGGTATAAAATGCATCTTGGTAATTCCAAACAATACACATGCATGAATCAATAGACCATCGGCCAAACTCGGCTCTTTGAAAAAGCTCCTTGGGAGCGAAACGCGTTAGGGTACCATTTTGGCAGTCTTTTCCAGATACCCATCATCTTATAGCACTTGATATATCATTTGTCACCTGCTGTACCTGAGAATGGATTTCCTCCCGCCCGGCTAGAACACCTGTTGGAAACGGAGTCCATTTTACCATCCGGGTACTAAGAGCGAGACTGTGAGTGCAGGTGAGAGACGCACTACAGTTTACGCCTCCGTGCACCCCCGGTGGGGTAGCTGAAACATCCAATGCTCACTGACAGTATCAACACACGCTAGACACAGGCGGGTGAGAGACGCCGTGTCGCACTTGTTAGAGAGCCGGCCTGGCCCCACTCGGCAGATGGCAAGAATACGGAGGACACTGCTCACCTTCCCACTCATTACCACCACTGGGACCCCTGCTGTGACTATCGTGAGCCCGGTACCACAGCGGCTATTTGTGGCACACTTTGTACCATCTTTTCATCTATCCAATATATTTAAAAGTGACTTTTTTAACCGGGCACAATTCTGAGGACCTGTGCAGGTGCAAAACCTGAACTGGATATATATTACTTTGTGGATTGCCATTGAAACAGTTTTATGAATTAGTTAAATATATATGTTTCATTATATTTCTTTTTTAAATTACCATATTTTTATGTATTTAATACGCATATTTTAAATTGTGATGGCCATCATAATAAATTTGTATTTTAATGTATAAATAAATATTATTATTTTTGTATTAAACTGGTTGGTCACGTGAATTGATACATGGTGTAAGGATAATAAATTCAGCGCAGTGCTTCCATCCCTATTCCATACTGACACAATCACAGGCAGCCCACTGCACTACTTCTCTTATGACACTGTTATACAAGTTCATTCTAGATTTTATTCTCAGGTATAGAGATTGGGGAGAGCTGTGCCAGTCGTACAGAAATCACAAACTTATTATGCGGGTGGACCCTCTTTGTGCACTATTAGTATTCAATATTTTTATATGCGAGGGTGTGCTACCATAGACACAGAATGAATATATTGGGGAGGACAGAGAAAGGGTGTCTTTGGTTGGTGCACCAAAAGAGAATTTAATAATAAAACATGACTTTTATTGGTTTCATTAAAATAGTTGCGAAGATATAAAAAAACACGAAAAACACATAGGATAAAAATGATATCCTTTTTAAATCACTCAATGTTGTCCTATGTGTTTTTCGTGTTTTTTTATATCTTCGCAACTATTTTAATGAAACCAATAAAAGTCATGTTTTATTATTAAATTCTCTTTTGGTACACCAACCAAAGACACCCTTTCTCTGTCCTCCCCAATATATTCTCAGGTATAAAATGCATTTTGTTAATTCCAGACAATACGTATGCACAAATCAATAGACCATCGGCCAAACTCGGTTGGACTTGCCATGGGCACCACTACAACCCAAAAATTTACCAAGATTCCTTTCTACAAACACTGACACATATCATCTCAAAATGAAGGGGAATAATTGTACTAGGTTCCCCTGTTTTTAAAGAACCAGCACCAGGCTCTTGGACCAGTCCTGGTTCCAAAACTCTGTATAGTGAAGCACTATGCTTCACTATACAGGGAGGTAATGCCACAGCCGGGGGACATGTTTATATTGGTCCTTTTGGCAGTAGCCTAACCCCCCCCCCCCCATGGATCTCTGGGAGAATGGGCACTACTACATCGGCCACCTCTTGTGGGTGGTGAGTTCATAGCTCTGAAGTGCCAAAGAAGAGTTAATATTGTATTTACTGGCGAAATTTCCGGTCTCAGAAAGCCTCTCCTGCATGCTGGTACTTGGAAAACCAACATGTGGGCCATTAATGGACCCTTTGGTGTCTGTAGTCTCACCAGTACAACAAATAGAACTATATATATATATATATATATATATATATACACACACTGTGAAAGTATGGCATTATGAAGCTAAAACCTGTAGCCCTTTGGACCTCTTGTCCAGTAGAATCCATAAGGCACCTGTAAAAAAAACATACTCACCTAATCCAGTGTATATTGGTCCTCTTCATTCCATGTAGACACCCCTGTGGTTAAAAAAAAAAAAAAAAAATGCAGATCACAAACCAAAAGAACAAAGAGAATCCTTGTGTACATACATGGATTCTCTTCCATGAAAGAAATCACCGTCCTCCATGTGACATATATCAGGAGTACTTCGTAGTAGCTCTTTCCATATAGGCTTAACTCCGCTGAGCTGTAATTTAAGCCTCACTGGACCAAGTTATTCTCTACAGCAACCACTATTTCAATACAAATGTTATCATTGTAATCCTCAGAAGAATGTATATCATAATATATACAACAACAAAAAATGCATTTTGAATCCAGAACTAAACATTTTCTTTATTGAAATGTCCTAATTACTGTTAATGTTATAAAAAGTTAATGGTCTCAATCACTTGTGATTACACTGTCTGCATTGTGGGAAAATGATGCCCAGTTTATTTATTCATTTTGCTCTAATAGGCAAGTTGGAGCTGTCCCTTAGAAGAAGCACTGGACACACAGAGATGTCTAACCAGCTTCAAAAATATACACATCAATCTGTATTGTGAACGTATCAGTAGTCAAATCTTTACCAGTGAATGGCATGAAAAGAAGAGATGATTTTCTTTTGGCTTGTTTTCCCACCCATCGTTAATTGGCAATTGCAATGCCCTGTCACTGATTCCATGTGTCTCCAGTTTCACATAGCAATTAACTGGGTTTTTTTTTTCCAGAAATCATTACACTGGAAAGAATGCAAACATTTTCCATATTTATTTATTTATTTATTTATTTATTTACAGTTTCTTATATAGCGCAGCAGATTCCGTTGCGCTTTACAATAGTAGACAGTGATAAGACAAACTGGGTAACAACAGACAGACTTGGAGGTAGGTTGACACATTTATTTACTATTATATAGACACATTATTATCCTACCCCCAAACTGTGCGCAGACAGATTAGATGTCTTATTTCTATGTCTAAACGTAGTTACTATTACTGCCTACAGGATTTTTTCTTGATTTCCTTTATAAGCAGGGCCCCTGCCAGCCCCACCGGGCCCCAGTATAAAATGGGCATGGCCAAAGGGAGGGCGTGGCCATGCCCTTTTAAAAAATAATAATTCAGCAGGGGTGCTGGTGGAACACAAGCTCAGGGAGAGAGAGCACAGGCTGCTGCAGCAGCTGCCTCTCTCCCACGCTCAGCACACAGCACTGAGCAGCATGTGCTGAGCTGGGGAGAGAGGCCGTGCTGCGGTGGCAGCCTGTCTCTTCCCACTGCCTGGCTCCCTGCAAGGAGGGCCCCTCAGCAGACCTGGGCCCCCGTAAAAACTGCCCGCTCCCCACACCCCACTCGATACCACTGTTAATAAGCACTTCATTTTTAAAATGCTTTAGAGCAGGGGGGCCATTGCCAAACTGGTCCTCAGGATCCTCAATGGTCCACGTTTTCCAGATCACGTAGCTGGTGCACAGCTGTAGTCATTACTAACAGTCACATTTTCAAACATGCTGCATTCAGTCCTACTATAGATCCACAGGCTGCCTGAGACACATGAACTGTTGGTAGACCTTGACTCTTGAGGACAGGTTTGGCCACCCCTGGATTAGAGTAACTTGTCTTTACATAAAAAAGATCTGGTTACCCAATGTGACGGCAATGTGGTTGAATAATGTATATGTGGCACAACTAATGTAATCAGACAGGGATTACCACCAGCCCCTATCAATATCTGACCACCATTTGATGTTGATCAAGACAAGCAACTTGTGAACAATAGCTAGAGAGTATTGCTTTTTTTTTATGGGTTTTTGATTTTTTTTTGTGAAGATCAATAACAATAAAAAAAAATTGTAGATCCTTAAATGGAGATACAGTATATAGGGCCCTGGTTGGAAGGAAATGCATGTAATGCTAACCATTATGTTCCATATTTTATTCCTTCGGCATATTAAGCCATGCTTCTGTCTGTCGGTGATGCGCATGGTATGATGCTTCCACCACTGCAGAATGGCTTATTGTTTCTCCACCGTACGATTGCTGTAACATTTCATGCGTTTCACATCTTCACACTTCTCTCTTCTTTCCCATCTTCATCATCCTCCATGATGAAACATACGAAGATCTTCCACTCACTGTGACAAAACAAAGAAGACCATGACAATCCAACTGCAGGATCAAACACACCAACGTATGAGCTTGATGATAACTGGCATAATGTTGCCATGTCTGCCTGTGGGACAGATAAACAGAGGAAGTCTCATTAGTTTTCAATCTATTGTATATAAAGTACAATGTGGTGACAAAATATTAACTACATTCATTGCTGTACATAGAAATTGCTGGGATGCCAACATCGATTCATGTAAAATAGAGGTATCCAAACTATGGCCTACCACCTCCTGCAATCAGCTGCACTGCAGTTTGGAGAGCTGAGTACCTTTCACCCACATGATCTAAGCTGTATTTTAGGTCACACAAGCATAAACCACAGTCAGGAGCAGAGGCAGATTATTTTCAAGGAATCACAGGTGAGCCACTGGGAATGCTGACTGGCACTGATTACCCCCCACTGGCAGCTGCAACATCACCTGGGTGTGGCGCCAATGACAAATCTGTCAGTTTGTCATCGGCTAGCAAACTGTGTCACAGTGACTCCAGTTTCCACATTTTAACACCTGTCTGCAGTTTTGCATTTTCACCCCAATGTTGGCTGCCGGCATTTGCACCCCTCCTTCCATTCTATGCTCAATACCAGGTCACTCAGATTTACTAGCATTACATCCTCTAGAACAGCAGGGCAATCCACATTGTTCATGGTACACAGGCAGTTCATTGAACACAACACTTAAATGTAAGTAGGCTGGAGGAATATTATATATATGTATGTATATATATATATATATATATATATATATATATATATATATATATATATAAATATATATCTGTGTGATCCTGCACTCCCACACCAAAGATCTACCTTACTTATCTTGCTTTAGTATTCCTACTCTATGCCCACTTGGATAGTAAAGTATGGAAAAAATAATTTACAAAACTCATGTTGGCCTTATTCATGTCGACCATGTCTATGTCAACCATAAGCCTGTGTCCACCTTTTGTCAATGTTGACCTTGAGTATGTCGACCATTTCAAGGTGTCGAAATAGTCATAGTGACTGTCAACCAAAACATTGTCTACCCAGTGACCACATACATAAGAAACAGGTGTAGTATGAAAGGATTTCGAAAACATTTCTTCTCAAACAGAGTGAAAATTGCCTACTGCAATTTTAATTGAGGTACAAAAAGGTCCATAAAATGTGTTCCATTAACAGCAAAAAATGCAGGACATGTCTTAAACAGTCAGTCAATCGGGAAGAATACAGAAGAACGTGATTAAACAGCAAACTCCCTATGAGCTAGAGCAGGGGTGTCAAACACAAGGCCCGCGGGCCAAATCCGGCCCGCCAGACCTCTTCATGTGGCCCGCGCAGCCGCCGCCAGCCTTCACCTTTTATTCTCGATTTTTTTTTTTAAACAAGAAAGCCGCCTCTTCAGTGCATGCGCGGCAGCCTACAAGCCAGAGAACGTCTGCCCTCTAGCGCAGTGCCGCCGGTCGTCAACCCCTCCTCCGCTCCCACCTGCTGTATAGGAGCCAGAGAGAGGAAAGAGCAGGTCCGTCGTGGTGAATGGTGCTGCTGCTGCTGCTGTGCGCTCCAGGTCACTAACTGCTGAGTGTGCACTGCACAGTGACCGGGAGCACGCTGCCCCCCACTCCTGGATAGATAGTGCGATAGTGTGAGAGCGCAGCTGTGTCCTTGGTGGTGGAGCAGCTCAGACTGGTGTGGACGCATCAGAGCGGGTAAGTGTCAAACTCTCTGCCTATGTGTGTGTGTGTGCACTGGCACATTGCAGCCCATCATTAATTGCTGTGTCCCATGATAATAAGCAGGACCAGAGGCGTAACTAGACATTCATAGGCCCCATAGCAAAAGTTTGTACGGGCCCCCTATTTAGCAACGGTTGGTAACAAATGAATATAGCACATATACCTGAGACTGTAAAGATGGGCCCCCTTCAGCTCTGGGCCCCATAGCAGTTGCACCCCTTGCACCTATGGTAGTTACGCCTTTGAGCAGGACATACAGTATGCCCTAAGACTGAGTGCTGCCCCCCTGTGCAGGCAGCGTGTGCCCTAATGCACTGCAGTTCACAGCAATAGCAGGAGGGAAATGCTACTGCTGAGTTACATTGGTATTATTTGGGACATACTTGTATGAAGGACACTATTATGATAATAAAGAGTGGACACTTAGTCCTACAGATACAACCGGCCTTTTGAGGGTGACCAAACTGCTGATGCGGCCCCCGATGAATTTGAGTTTGACACCCCTGAGCTAGAGGGTATGCTGCAAACTGGTTGGGGTACTTGACAATAATGTTGGCAATGGTGGAAGAAGAAAAATAGTCTCCTGATGGCAATCCGTATGCAGCGTCATCAGAGTCTCCTTGTGGTTTTGCCCAACCAGCAATCCACTAGAAGCTACCAGAGCTGCACTCAGACATCAGTGAACATCTGCCCCATGCTGACACAGGTGGAGGAAGCAGCGGCAGTAATCCAACAGGCATTAGCAGAAACCCCGGAGACAGCACAGCCAGCGGCCAGACACCAAATGAACCGACTGCACACTACTCCTCCGCTACTTACTAATATAAGGGCTTATTTATAAAGGTAAGGCAGGAGATATTATGGGTATCTCTTGCTAACCAACCACCCCTTGTTCAGTATTTTGGTCCACAATATAAGCCCAAGGCACCTGGCAACATTTAATACATTATCTCTTATATATTTGGCTACATCTGTCACTCAAAGTGTGTCTGGAGCTGTAACGCTGGGTTGTGGACTTCCATCTTAATTTATGATTGTCATCACCTGTTTTAAACAGGGTAATTTATAAGAAAGGTGTTTAAGCACAGGTGATGGTAATCCATAAATTAAGAAGAAAGTTCAGAAACAGAGCAATGTGTCCCTCCTGGAGAGGGTCATGTTGGGTATGCACCTCCCTCCCTCCCCCCCCCATTCACGGCAACCCCACGATTAAATGGCACATGCAAAACACTGACATGGCTATGGTCGACAATGAAAAAGGTTGACAAGATTTATTTTTCACTTTTTCAATGTTTTCATATTCATTCTCATGTGTCGACATGGACACCAATGAAGTGCCACACTTATGTCAACATTTACATGTGTTGACCTTTCTGTGTTGATTTTTTCTTGTGGCGATTCGCGGCATCCCCCGCGACCCCCTCCCGCGATTTGCAGCACACCCCCCGCAATTCGCGGCACCCCCGGTGACTCCCGCGATTCGTGGCCCCACCCCGTGACACCCCCCCCTCCTGCGATTCGCGGCACCCCGCGACCCCCCCAACCCACGATTCGCGCCAACCCCCCGGGCCCCCCCTCCCACGGTTCACGGTGCCCCCCACGACCCCCCCTACCGCGATTCGCCACCCCTGACCCCCCCTCCTGTCATTGCGGCAACCCTCCGCCCCCGCGACCCACCCTCCCGCGATTCACTGCGACCCCCGCGCCCCTCCCACAATTCGCGGCACCCACACACCCCCCCCCCCGCGACCCCCTCTCCCGCAATTCACGGCATCCACCCACGACCCCTCCTCCCGTGATTCGCGGACACCCCTCACCTCCTCCCTCCCCCCCCCACCCCCGCGCGCGATTCACGGCAACCCCAGGATTAAATGGCACATGCAAAACACTGGCACGGCTATGGTCGACAATGAAAAAGGTTGACATGAGTTTTTGAAGATTTATTTTTCTTTTTTTGAATGTTTTCATATTCATTCTCATGTGTCGACATGGACACCGATGAAGTGCCACACTTATGTCAACATTTACATGTGTTGAACTTTCTGTGTTGATTTTTTCTTGTGGCGACCCCCCTCCCGCGAATTGCAGCACACCACCCGCAATTCGCGGCACCCCCGGTGACTCCCGCGATTCGCGGCCCCACCCCGTGACACCCCCCCTCCTGCGATTCGCGGCACCCCGCGACCCCCACTCCCACGATTCGCGCCAACCCCCCGGGCCCCCCCTCCCGCGGTTCACAGTGCCCCCCACGACCCCCCCTACCGCGATTCCCCACCCCTGACCCCCCCTCCTGTCATTGCGGCAACCTCCCGCCCCCGCGACCCACCCTCCCGCGATTCACTGCAACCCCCCGCGCCCCCCCTCCCACAATTCGCGGCACCCACACCCCCCGCGACCCCCCCCCCTCCCGCAATTCAAGGCATCCACCCACGACCCCTCCTCCCGTGATTCGTGGACACCCCTCACCTCCTCCCTCCCCCCCCCACCCCCGCGCACGATTCACGGCAACCCCAGGATTAAATGGCACATGCAAAACACTGGCACGGCTATGGTCGACAATGAAAAAGGTTGACATGAGTTTTTGAAGATTTATTTTTCTTTTTTGGAATGTTTTCATATTTATTCTCATGTGTCGACATGGACACCGATGAAGTGCCACACTTATGTCAACATTTACATGTGTTGAACTTTCTGTGTTGATTTTTTCTTGTAGCAATTTTTTTCCAGTGACAACTATGAACTATGTGCACGTCAACCTACACATCATCAACCAATTCTTTGTATAATATATAACACCTGTTCTGTTTTACTGTAGGTGTTTTAAGTCAGACCTTTTACTGCTACTATTACTGTTTATGTAAATGCATTCTGAATGACAGCAACATCCTACCATCCTTCTACAAGAATATATAACCAACTAGGTGATTCATCGCGCCCCGTGCCCCCCCCCTCCCGCAATTCACGGACCCCCCGCGCACCCCCCTCGTGCAATTAACGCCCCTTCCCACGCTTTGCGGACCCCCGCCCTCTCCCGTGATTCACCGACACCTGTGCCCCCCCTCCCTTGATTCACGGCACCCCCCGCGCCCCTCCCGCAATTCACGGCACCCCTAAGCCCCTCTTTAGTCCCCCGTATACTCACACACCCCTATCACTACCCAGCTTCCTGCTCTCCTGAACCGTAACTTCCACCACTGGGGAGTCGCTGACGCTGTTTTGCCCACATGCCCCTATCATGCCTCATAGCCCAGCCTCCTGCTCTCATGCACCCGAACTCCCACCCAGTAGGAGGAGACACTGACTAAGGGCCACTATCCTGTACTCCTGTACTGCCACGCTGAACCCTCACCCACTGGCAGAAGCTGCACAGTATCTCCCACCCTCCTCTTTAGTCCCCCTTATGCCCACACACCCCTATCACTACCCAGCCTCCTGTTTTCCTGTGTCGTGACCTCCGCCAGTGGGGAGCCGCTGACTCAGAAACACCCTACTATACTATTGCACACACACACCTAAACAACATGCACACACAGCCCCCCCCCCCCCCCCCACAAATGTCACTGTACCATCCACACTATCAATGGACATCTTACTCTGTAACCGCTTTTTAATTAAACAAAACAATACACATCCCCTTCCACATCATATGCTCTCTATTTAACACATTTCACCTATAACTCAAGTTGCAATACAGGGCATCTTTCATACAAGTCTAACCATCTTTCTCATATGCAAATGTTCACAAATTAAGGGGGCGCAGCCCCTTACGACGGTGTGAAGAGCGCCCGTAGGGCGCGATGAATCACCTAGTCCTATAATGTTCAGCTAGGGTGAGTGAAACTCAGGCTGTTCTCAGAGCGCCCTGGACTGGCACATAGTCTAACACAGACCATCTGTCTATTAGTTCAGTCAGCTTATTCGACAGTGATTGCCCTGTCCACAGGAAATTCATCCCTTTCCTCCCCATCTCTATCCTCATACAGAGATGTCATTCCCATGGGGTATATTTACTAAAGATCGCTTTATCAAAGCCGATCATTCTCTGCAACTGGATTTAAAAGGGCAATAGCAATTCATACAAAACAAGCCTGACTTTGCATGTATTACCTTTTAAATCCAGTTCTCAACGTCACAGAGAATCTTTAGAAAATAAACCTTTTAACTCCCCTAGATAAAGCTGTTTAGAACAGGTGGACTGTTTAGCCATGTGTGGCATGTTATGGTGATGGTTTCCATGCTGCTATGCAAAAGGTCGATATGAGAATTTCTACATGGTTAAAAAATGTTGAGATGCAGCATGTCTATATGCTTAGCATTTCAGCAGTAACCATGATGATGTTCTACGCAGATGATATATCAACCTGATAAGAGTATCGAAACACTGTCCCTGGGGGCCCAGCGGTTACTTACCTGGCCCTAGAGGCAGGGCCATCTCCAGTGTCGTTCAGGTTCTAGAGTTCATGTGATTAGGAGTAAAGTTACAGATACCTGATGGAGCAACATTGCACAGTATCTCTTACCCTAATCTTCTTCTAGTGCCTAACCCAGATGTTCCCAAACATGGTCCTCAAGTCACCATATTGGTCCAGGTTTTATGTATATCTATGCTTTGCCACAAGTCACTTAATTAATACCTCAGGCAGTTTAATTTAGCTAAACCCAGGGGTTAAAGTGAGGGGGAACGGGGTGGAACTGAGTTTCACCACCTCTAATGGTGAGGTGGAACATTTTAACCTCCACGTTGGCCCTGCACAGTAATTCTCACAGAAAAGCTTTCTAGTTTGTAGGGGGATGCCAAAAACCCTACCACTGGCCCTGTCTCTGCCTAATGGGGGGAGGGGGTTTAATTAGGTGGCATAGAGAAATGAGTTCCCCCACCTCTGCATGACCACTTTATGCCCTGGCTAAACCTATGAGGGCCCCATATGTCCCCTGCCGTCCATTACTCAGAACGGGATGGGAGCTCACTTTCTGGTCCCCATGGGCGTTTTTCACCTTTTTTAGCAGTGTGCTGATGCAGATACGCCGGCTATCCTGGCTGGCTCCATCTCTCCTCTATAACGCTGGGAGGAGGCATGGTCATGGTAAGAGGCTATCCAAGCATGCTCACTACAGCCACAACTCCTCCAAGCATCAGTAAGTAGCTAAAGCCAGGTGGTCCAGTGCCAGTTTACTAAATAGGCAGAGCAGGCATAGCTATGAGCCACTCCAGAACCTTTTATGGGTCTCCACAACAACGGATAAAAATAATGATATTACATAGTTACATAGTAGGTAAGGCTGAAAAAAGACTTGCGTCCATCTAATTCAACCTGGTATAGATATCCATTGCTGATTTGGTAGGTTCTGGTATTTTACAGACAAATTATATTTCTTATTTGTACCCATGGATGTTTTTCTCCAGTAAATTGATATTGATCTTGAAAGAAAATTACAGTCAAGTTTTTATTTCCAAAAGATAGAAAAAATGAATCAACTCAGAGAAACAAACTTTCATTTATGTTTCTGTAGAGAAAATACTGTATTCATGCAATGTAGCCATTAACCCTTTGAGTGGTAACGTTGCTGTGAGAGATCCTAAAAATATCTGCTAAAAATGCCAGTGTCGCTCACAGCAATGGTTCATTTTTTGGGTGCAATATTTAACTAAGCTTCAATTAATGGACTTGGCGGTATTTGTATTTATTTATAATAAGAGAACAGTCGCTGTGAGCGATGCTGGCACTTTTAGTGGCTATTTTGAGGCTCTCTCACAGCAACATTGGCACTCAAAGGATTAACAACTTAAACTACATAGACATTAGATGTACATTACAGTTTCCAGATTGTGGACTGTTGGTTGGTAAAAGTGAAATGTATTTGAAGATATGTGTGTGGGTTTCCTCCGGGTACTCCGGTTTCCTCCCCCAATCCAAAAATATACTGGTAGGCTAATTGGCTCCCAACAAAATTAAACCTAGAATGAATGTGTGTGCATGTACATGTGGTAGGGAATATAGATTGTAAGCTCCACTGGGGCAGGGACTGATGTGAATGTTCAACTATTCTCTGTAAAGCGATGAGCAGGGCCGGCGCCACCACTAGGCAACTTTAGGCATAGGGCGCCCAAAAACCTTGCACCGGCCCTGGCGATGCGGCATATGAGTGCGCTATATAAGAAACTTTTAATAAATAAATATTTTGTAAAATGGACCTGAGCCTTCAACTGCCTAGGGATCTTCCATAGGGTTTTATCCAGCCTTGTGCCGGCAGCAGCATTCTGCATACTGTACACCCACATAAATGGGTGCAATGGGAAGGCCTGGGCCCCAGTAGCAGCTCATGTCCCAGTAGCTCGGGCCCCGTAGCAGCCGCACCTAATATAGCTACGCCCTTGGCTCTAAGCCAAACTAGAAGAAACATTTGAAACCGGTTTTTTTTTTCCATATTTGTAAATCTATAAATAATGCCTTTACGCCTCCGTAGGGCAACCGCTTCCCTGGCTGGAGCCAAATTTGAGACAAACACAGCAGTTTTTAAAATTTGAGCGGAAGTAAGCTGTGAATTTAATGAGACAGTTGTGAGCAAATTGCAAATCTCTTTAGCAAAGTATGCAGTCCCCAGGGTAGTCATGGACTAAACAGAAGTACTGGCCTACACCCCAGACAATCTACACGCTGAATGGGAAAGTAGATAAATAGGTTTGATAGACTGCAGAAATAAGGTTTAATTGATCTATTATGGAAGCTGTGCATACAGTTTTTACTTTAAGGGACAGACATATATTTGTGCAGTCGTCCTATGTAAACAGTTGGAATGAGTTGAAGCCCCAGAGGCTGGAGCGGGCTGGGAGCTGACTGCTCATGAGGAGACACACAAGCCTGAGTGAGTTATCTTATGCTGGCAGATTAATGTCATGATGAGAAAGCTCTTTGGATTTGAATGCATTGCATAACATATTAACTTCACTCCTGCAATCAGTGTGGCCGGTGCAAATCCATGAGCAGTCAGTGAAGGTTTCGATTTCTCATTATATATATTGATTGAAGAATTAACTACATGACTTCAAAAGACCCTGTGCGGAGCACTTAGCAGCTCATCCCGCCGATGCAATGCTGCTCATCTGGCACCTAAGAGATGTGTTTGCCCGTAAGAGACAAAGAAATTAGGCAGACACCTAAAAAGCGCATGATGCCCACCTCATCCATGACACCCATCTGATCTGTACATTTTACTTCTAACTCACCAAATCCAACTCTGTGACAGTAAAATCTAAATTTCACTAAATGAGGACATTAGTGTAGCATAATATGTAGTGTTGTGCAATATCACTCTGTACATACACACCAATACAGATTTGAATTATTCAAGCATTTAAACCCCTTGGTGCACCCAGAGAGGTGGAGCGGGGGTGGGAAGGGACACTCTAACAGAGGTCAAACACAGTAAATGGGTATTCTCAGAATTGCAAATGATGCAGTGAGTCCACAAACACATGTACCTGATAAAGCCGTATTGCATGTAATTATAAACAGGTTATCTGCTGTCAAACTCTAACTATATATTTCTATTTGCTGTACTGGTGCAGACCAACACAAACCCTACAATATTTGCTTCTGTGCAATTGCTGATGATCTTAGTGAGTGCATTGAATCTCTGCCATTTGAGGTGCAACTAAGTCCAGCTCTTCATCAGTGCTCTACTAAAACTAGGGTGTCAAATCCCGGGATCTGGATCCGCAGAATTTCAATTTCGGGATTAGACTGCGCATGCACAGTCTAATGACGGACAGCGTCTGAGCACTTGCTCAAATGCTGCCCGGCTGTCCCAACCCGGTGTGCGGCTCTGCACAGCGTGATGTGATGCTAAAGGTAACGCTGTGCAGGGTGGCGCACTCACCGGCTGCCCCACTCTGCACTGGCCTGGCCACTCAGTGCGGCACCCCCCGCACTCCCTACCCCGCTCACCGGCTGCAGCGCCTGTCCAGCTCCCCAGCCGCACCGCCCGCTGCTCTGGCTAAGTAAGTAAATGTGCATGGCGGTTGTGGGGGGAGGGGGGGGGCATAGGGGTATTTTAAAAAATTGGGGATGTCAATCCTGGGATCCCGAGAATCCAGGGATTGGCATCCCTCATTAAAACATAAAGCTTGCAAACTGTAGGTACAATGTTTAAAGGGACCTACAGCAATAAATAATATCATTTTTTAAGTTTATCTTCAAAGACAAGTGGTCTCAAAGAATTAAACATCCATGTTGGTAGAGCAAAGCTAGGTATTTAATGTAAAAAGTAAAGTTAAATCAGGGCTGAATTGAAGATTGTGGGGGACCAGGGCAGGACCATTGTAACATATAGGCACACTGAGCAGCTGCCCAGGGCCCCTCAATTCTAAGGGGCCTTTGAGCAGTGAGGCAGCATTCTCTACTTGCCTCCCTCCCAGATTGCAGTCAGACAGGAAATGGCTGTCAGCATGCTGACTGGTGCATGGGAGGAGCTGTCCGTCAATCAGAGTGCTGAAAGCGATCTACTGTATGGAAGTAAGAGAAAAGGTGCAGAATAACAGGAGTGGCATGTTATGATTTTTATTAATTGGTTCCTGCATTGCATAGGGTCTACAACAGGGCAACTTATTTGTGGAGGTCCTATGAGTAAAATTACATTATTCCATAAGCCAAACAGTGCCCAATATGCCACAAAGTGTCCATGTTATGCCAGAAAATATCCCCAATTATGTTACATAGTGTCCCCTATTATGCTCACTACTGCTACAGGTGAGTCCTGGTGGCTCGTGATGACTATGCGGCAGTGATAATGTTATGCACCGCTACAGTCTGTATGGTGCTACTGCTGTAGTATGCAGATAGAGCAGCTTTTGGCTCCCAGTGATGGGATCTGAACCACTGACAGCCGTACTTGGTATTTTTTGTCCCCTATAATGGAGCATTACGTTTTGTTTAAAAACACCAGAAAATTTGATTGTTCTAATTTTTAAAAACCTGTTTGTAAAACTAACATGTAATAACAGTACTTTAGATTTTTGTTAAGTCCATAAAATATTTATTTATCAAAGTTAGATAACCGGAATTATTAAAATACTTTTTAATTGGAGCCTAATTGATGTTTAAGAGGATAGTACTCCATATTCCTAGATAAACCCACTTATAAATGTAGGTCCATATTTCTCCTGCAGGAACAATTAAAATCAAATTAAAATACTATCTTAGAGGCCATCAAATGGCATTCTTTCTCATTTCAGCATCTTATACTCCTGTTTGTGGAAACATTGTTTTTCTATGAAAAACAAATGTTTTTATGTTGCATTACTAGGAGTGATTGCAGCCCTCTTTGGTGATCTAAAGAGACATTGCTTCAGTAGAGCTCAAACATAAAGCCTTGACAATTGGTTAAATCAATCGTGTGCTTGGCAGATCATTCAGAAACTATTTGTATTAGTTGTTTATCAAATTATTAACTGCACAGATGTTGCTTGCTGAAGAGCAGCTGATGGTTCTCTCTGCCAGAGACAGAGACAAAGGTCTGCAGGAATAATTGGAGATGTGAACAGAATATGAAATTAATTTACTGCTCTTAATTCCTATGCAAATCCTGACCTCTGATAGAGACTATCAATTACCCTGCATAGAATGAAAAGAAAGGAGACAGTTTCCTTTTTTAAAAGAACTTAGAAAAGGGGGAAATATTTGCAACGAGTAGTGGGGTTTTGGAAAGAACCGAATATCGTGGATTTGTTTAATTCAGTCCCTGAGTTTGGAATGAAGCCTCGGGGGAATAAAAACTACATTCAGTGAACAAATAAAGAGACAAGTAAAATATTCGGCTTAATTGGTGTCACATCTGTGGCTTGACGGGATATGTCAGTAAATACACACTGGATTCTGATTCTTTCTCTTTAGAGATGCCAGGACAAAACCTTGGGGGAGTACATCAATGTATAACATAAAGATATCAGAGGAATATAATCTACAGGTGTAAAGTAAGTAGTGCAAACAGATTGTGGAAATGTCTTCTGATCATTTGCTCTGCAGTAATTATGCAGTATACCATCAGAATTTCCCAGACTTTTGCTTTCTTGTACCCAGTAGTGAGAGTAAATGATTACCAAGTACCTCCTATTGTATAGCATTTCACCCCAAGTACTTCTATGGTGTTTACATTTATTCATTAATTCCTATGTTTAAAACAATATATTTTTTCTTTTTTTAAATATGCTATAATTCATTACTGCTACATGTTTAATCAAAGTGCAACAAAATTTGCTGCGCAATATAAAAACAATCTGGGCATTCTGCACTTACTGATTCTAGTGGTTCTACCTCTTGGTCACGGGACCAGAGGTATCACTTCCCCTCAGGGGCATAACTCCTAGAGACAATGGAGACTCCAGCCACTGGGCTCCAAGCCCTAAAGGGGCACCTGCATGTACAGCAGCACCTGTGTGGTTCACAGCGGGATCCAAGTGTGCCCAATACTCACGCAATGGAGCTCTGTGGTGCACCTGTAGTTAATTGGCTTTATACCAAGAGCCCTACTAACATCTGCAATATGGTGCCTCCTGCAGGATGGCTCCTGCCTGGTACCACTCAGCCTGCACTGCAGCAAGGGATGGTGCTGGACTCTGAGATGATACACACTGGTGAATGTTGACACACATCATATATGGGGTGGGGGCACCAAACTGCAACTTGCCTCCGGACGACTGAGATGAACTTATGTCCCTGCTTCCACTAATAACACCCAGGGGTAGATGTATGAAGCAGTGATAAGGGAGGAGAAGTGAGCCAGAGGAGAACTGGCCCATGGCAACCAATCAGCTGCTCTGTATAATTTTATATTATGAAAATGACAGATGTCACTTCTTCTCCCTTATCACTACTTCATACATCTACCCCACAGTGTCATGTGCAGGTTGGAAAGGATCAGAGTCCCTCACTGTGAATGTGATTCTCCTGGAAACAGGAGTACTGGAGATTGAGAACCAAAATAATGGAGGGCACTGCTTGTGAGAGATTGCAGTCTAAGGGGGTATATTTATCAAAGGTAAGAGAGAGCGGAAAATATAAAGTACCAACCAATCAGCTGCTCTGTACAATTTTATATTATGCAAATTATAGATGTTACTTCAGTACTGATTGGTTGCCATGGGCCACTTCTCCTCTGGTTCACTTTTCCTACCTTATTACTGCTTAATATTTCTACCCCCGGACAAACTGGCTACAGGGACCGTTTACGGCACACGGGCCGGAGGTTCCCCACCCCTGCTCTAAATACAGTGCAGAGATTGGCTCCTGTCAGTAGTTCCTAAACTTTCTAGAATCGAGTCGCCCTAGAATATCAGCATTTCTTTCAATACACCCCTAGGATAAAATATTATTATTGCTATATTTGGAAAGAAAATACGAAATGAATTATATTTTGCCTATCTGTCATCCCTAGGGCCAGTTATGTGGTGGTGCAATGTTGCAGTTGTCCACATGTTTTATGATTGGAAGCCACTAGCACTGGTTTTGTCTATCACTTCAACCACTGCAAGAGTTTGGGAATTACTGATATATTACCAGTTGTTTATATAGCGCACACTTATTCCACAGCGCTTTACAGAGAATATTTGAACATTTCCATCAGTCCCTGCCCCAGCGGAGCTTACAATCTATATTTCCTACCACATGTACAAGCACACACAGACATTCTAGGGTTAATTTTTTTATGGGAGTCAAATCACCTACCAGTATGTGTGTGTGTATGTGTATATATATATATATATATATATATATATATATATATATATATATATATATATATATATATATATATATATCATTAACCCCTGAGGAAGTCCCACCATAAGGAAAAAAGGGATGAAACCGGTTGGGTAAAACACCTCTCCATCCCCCACTGGCATCACAATCAGATAAGAAGGGGCGGGAGGGTGGGCCAGACAAACTGGCTACAGGGTCCAATGTACGGGTCCACTTTTTACTGTTTCTATGTATGCATACTTTTTTAATTGATGTGTATTGTTTTTTGAATAAATGTTTTATTGTTTACAAAAACAATATCATGCTATGAGTTCTTCCCTTTCTGGGAGACTTTTTTGGTTATACTACCGAAGAAACAAATAAAACACAATATTGAAAAACTACTTTATTCATTTTGTGGATGTCTATGGAATATATATATATATATATATATATATATATATATATATATATATATATATATATATATATATTTACACACACATACTTATATGGATAAAGGTTTGGCCCAAAGTCCAGGCTATGGGTGAGGGTATGAAAGCTCCAGCTGAGTCCATATTGGTGTTATTACACGCAGTTAACACATCATTAGGTGGGTAATAGTAACGAGGACACAATGTGACAGTCACTGGTGACAAAGGAGACATGCTACTGGTTACCCCCACCACAGAAGCATTGACGTGGTCCTGTGTGTGGTTATAGGGAGCTGTCCATCCATCCAGGCTATTTAGAGGCTGCCTTTATTCTATCATCATATTTCCTAATGAGTAAAACTAAATAGAATGAATACTGTGATCAGTCTGTTTGCCGACCTCTGAAAGACCTCAGCAGTAAAATGATGTTGTCAGCTCCTGTCCTCGCATCCAATACGTTGTGCCTTTCACTTCCCTGCCACCCAAACAAAAAGCACACAACAATATCAATTAATCATGCAGCAGGCAAACAAGGAGATTTATTCCTCTACAAATAGCCTCACAGAGAGATGCTGAATGGGTGTGATTAGCATGTGAAAGGAGAAGCAAAACTCCACAGTTCAACAGCTAAAGAGCAATTTGATGGGGCTGGGATGGGGAAATTACTTGATTAGTGTCTGTGGTAGAGATGACAATTAGAGCACCTCAGTCATGAATCCTGGCTAGGAAACACAGCGCCTCTGAAATCAGGCTATAGGGCTGAGGAGCACGAAATCTGTTATGGCCAAATAATGCCAGCTAGGGGATGTGCAGCCCTGTAACCAGCAGCAAACAGGCACAATACACACACACACACACACATACACATACACACACACACACACACAAGGATCTGGCTCAGCATAGTACCTTTCAAATTTATATACACACATTAACAGAGGAGCTGGGACTTCCCCATTGTATACATGTTTTGTAATTGTATTTATTTACATTTCACTTTTATTTTTCCACCTTGCAGAAATGCACAAATATATATATATGTTGCTTGTTTAGAAAACCACAAGACCGACTGTACTTATTTTTTTTGTTTGTTTATTTTTTTTTATTTTCAAAACTTTGAAAATGCCGATCGGCGTCAGAGATAGCACCAGTGCCATTTAAATAACGGTAACCATTTTTCACCGCCGCAAAGACCCATGACTGGTTCGCCCGCCGCAGCCATCAGCCGGGAGAGGAAAGGATGTTGTAGAACACACAATTCCCCGTGTAACTCCAGCATCTGTACACAGTGTATTACTTGTAGAACACACAATTCCCCGTGTGACTCCAGCATCTGTACACAGTGTATTACTGAGAATATACCTTTTTGTGGATGTTTTGCGAAATTATAACATCCCGATTTATACATAAGAACAATTCAATAAAAAAGAAAACAGGAAACATGAAGATATTTTGGAAAATGTTATTTAATACTCAATATAAATGAATTTTAAAACAAAGTACATATGTTTGTTAAATTAAATAAATAAAATATGATATGAAACGATGCCGAAAGCACCCGTGCATTCCCGAAAGTTCTTAGATCACAAAGAAAAACAAAACTAAAATTGTTTCAAATTGTTTCAGACAGAAACATATACAAATACACAATTTTGGGCAAACCACATACAACACATCTATCTATATACTGCAGTTATATACCTTTTAGGAACCCGGCTCTTTCTGATTACATGTTTGGCTTTGCGATGTAGACGTCATATGGATAATTTTGCACAACCATGACGTCAGAATTGTAATATTTCTTCCTATCGGAAAATAAAAAAATTCTACAGCGGATGAAACAGAAAAAAGAATGTAAATAAAATCACAAGACGCTTTAGTAACTGTAGGCCTGCTAGTTGTCTACGATGTCTGAGAGCAGAATAGTTTCAGATGGTCTGCGCCCGGGGAGACTTGTATGATAACCAAGGGGGTACATGTATTACTCTGAGGTAGGAAGATGCTGGGTAAAATATTCTCTGAATGTCCTTTAAATATATGTTTTAAATGGTCAATTAATAAATCGGCATTTCTTGCCGATCATCTATTCAGTATGTATATACTGTATTTTGAACATTACTACACAATATATGTACACACACACACACACACACACACACACACACACACACAGTATACACACATTATATTAGTGTCTAATCATCATTATCCTTACCTAAACTCTTATATCCTCTACGTTATGACCATATGTTTACATTATATACATACACCCATAGTGCATACTGCGATATATACGATTAGTCTGTACACCCATCCACATACCATCAGTAAATTAGTTCCTTTTAACTGGACATAACCATCTAAAAATGAACAGTGGCTATATACGTATTTACCTAGGTTTATTTCATGCAATAAAATCACTACACACAACCAACCCAAGTCCCATTCCAGGACCTGACAGATATTCTGTTTGCCTGTAACTGGTATGATCATAACAGAGAGCAATGGAGTTTTTATTGGGCTCTATCTCTGCCTGTGGGCCCCACACCTAGCATACAGAGAACACCATCAAATCTGTATGGGGCTTACCTACCCAGTCCCAGATCTGATTGTACAGTAAAGTCTAGCTAGGAAACAATCTGTGCTTAGCAATCAATAATTATAATGTACTGTAAATATACATAAGAAAATGCTCAGCACCCAGACTATTTTTTTTTTTTTTTTTATAAATCTGTTTATTCAAATTTTCAATACTTACAATAAACAATATAAACACAATGGACAAGTAAATAAATATAAGCATATGGGATTACATAACATCACATCCTGACAATATTAAGTGATTTGCATACTATTTACATAGCACAGTTTTCCAATGTAAAAGGGATTTTTGGGAATTCTATGATTGCTACCAAGGCAGCATACAGTATTAATGTTTTGCATGTGTTATTTTTCGCCATGTAGTCTCCTGCTATCTGTAATCACAATGAGATGCAGGCACCACATGCAAGCAAAGGCCACATTGTATCCATCAGTTATAGTGAATGTTTGAGCTCAGTACGATTATGACGTACACTTTAATGAAGCACGTGCAATCATGATGTCACTGTTACCAGTATCCATCAGTTATAGTGAATGTTTGAGCTCAGTACGATTATGACGTACACTATAATGAAGCACGTGCAATCATGATGTCACTGTTACCAGTGCACTTAGCACACATTTAAAGAAGAAAAAATACGTCTTTATTTCCAAATTCCAACCATTTGCAATGAATTGTGCTTGTGTTGTGCTTGTATGGGTTCATTTTCTTTTACACATTCATATGACAAAGAAAATCTCCAAAAGTCGTTAATATCGATCGCTGAAGTGGAAAGCGATAACTTTCCCGAGTACGAAACTTTGGAATCTGCTTGGATCAGTGGATCTTTCCTGATAACACACGATCTGTACAGTCAAAATTCTTTTTTTTTTTACATGTTAAAATGAAATCACAGGATTATGAACCAGAAATGTCCAATTTAAAAAAAATTGTTTATTAGAAATAACTATAATGTTGTTGGCATTAAGACATCTGTATTATGACGTGTTATATAGGGTTACATCCCAAATGTAATATCTGGTCTCTATAATCTCAAGGCTGTACGGGCGATTCACCTCATATTCCCGTGAAAGAAGAACAGAATCGCAGCAATTTATTCCAATAGGTGGTTTTTAAGAAACTGGCAATTTAAAACTGTTGGGTGTTACTTAGTGCTATATGAAATGAAATGATCCCATTTCTCAAATGACAGTGTCTGCCAGGAGAAGTGAATAGCCTCTAAGGGTAATTGTCCCCTGATGATATTTCCATTAGACTCAGTCTTGGGCACTAATGACATACAGTTGGCTGGGCTGAAAATAAAGAGAAATCGAACACAAAACTCAGCATTTAACTAGTTAATTTGACTTCCTGGGCTCTATGTCCTATAGTCCCCTGTCATTGAGGATAGTGAAGTGGCTGCCAGTATCAGCACCAGGTCTGACAAAGCGTCTGCGGAGAGCTCCTCTCCCTTCTCTCAACCCTCGGCTGGGAAACAACTGCTGATTAACCCCTGCGCTGCCACCAAATCAGTCATTATAGGGGGTAACAGTAACAGGCACGTCACTCCAGCTACACACTGCTCTAATTATACACATGGAACATAAGGGGTGAGAAGTCCCACTGTCCCCCAACTGATCGAGCATGTCTGTATATATATATATATATATATATATATATATGTATATATATATATATATATATATATATATATATATATATGTGAGAGTGTAAGTGTGTGTATGTGTGTGTATATGTGTATATACCAATACTTATCTCTCTCGCTGTATTATGAGTGTGTGTGTGTGTGTGTGTGTGTGTGTGTTAGTGAATCTTGCTCTGGTTTACATTTTTACATGAAATGTCTTCACTGTGCATATTAAGTTGTTATGTGAGTGTGTGTACCCATCTCTGATCGCTGTGCATATTAAGTTGCTATATATATGTGTGTGTGTGTGTGTGTGTGTGTGTGTGTGTGTGTGTGTGTGTGTGTGTACCTATCTCTGAGCACTTTGCATATTAAGTTGTTATGTATGTATGTATGTGTGTGTGTGTATGTGTGTGTACCCATCTCTGATCAAGTTGTATATTAATTTGTTATATGTGTGTGTGTGTGTGTGTGTGTGTGTGTGTGTGTGTGTGTACCTTTCTCTGATCACTGTGCATATTAAGTTGTTATGTGCGTGTGTGTATGTGTGTGTACCCATCTCCGAACAAGTTGTATATTAATTTGTTATATGTGTGTGTGTGTGTGTGTGTGTGTGTGTGTGTGTATATAACCATCTCTAATCACTGTGCATATTAAGTTGTTGTTGTGTGTGTGTGTGTGTGTGTGTGTGTGTGTGTGTGTGTGTGTGTGTGTGTGTGTGTGCCCATCTCTGATCACTGTGCATTTTAAGTCATTTCCGATGAATATGTACATATACCGCAGACCAGGCTATACCGATACGGGCACTATTCGTGCCAGATGCACAGATAAGGCACAGATAAGGCATTTCATTATTGCAACAATATAAATGCACTAAATATACTGTAACGTTTTGCCTAATGATAATTACATAAGGCATCAATTTGTAACCTGGAACATACTTTACAAAAAAAATTGTGTGAAACACACAATCTTTATAACCGTCACTTGTGGTTCACAAACACACACACACACACACTCACACACACACACACAAATATACATAGCAAATATAATGTAAGCATACCTGGACATTAATGTGCTGACACAATAGAATGCACAATAGCCATTATACAGTAATTACATGGTTCACATTGCAGACAATTTTAAAACTGTAAAAAAAAAGCCCAAACCCCCATGTTCTATGTGCTCAGCCCCCATGCAATCAGTGTACACAGCACAATTACTTCCTGCCTCTAACTCGCAGCAACTGAGCTTTATATGCTGTCGTCTTTGACGTTCACAATTGCAGATGTTTATAGATTTTCAGATGTGTAAGTGGCTCATCTTAAATTTAAGTAAAGCACAAGAGCCGCAGGATTGAAGCAATCTGCTTGGCAACTTCTATTCTAAAGCAGTCAATCAATCGGCATCTTATCTGCACTTGTCTTTTGGTAATGTGGGGACATATGTGCGACACATTTTGCTCAGCAACACATTATTAGGCAACTTCAGCTTACGGAGGGACAATACAAATACAAAAATAAAGAGTACAACCCCCCCCCCCCCCTCCCAAAATAAAAAATAAATATATACAATACCCTTATAATTTTTGTCAGTGTTTTTATTAATTGTACAGTTATAGGAAACTATTATATGTCCAGGTCTTTGTTCAGCTCCTTTGTCCTTGTTCTCACTCCCCTCCTCTCTTGTTCTGTGAATAATTCAAATGGCATATAAAGATAATAAACAATATTACCATAATATATAAGAGAACGATACAAGGAGCAGACCTACCGTACACACCAGGCTCCCAGCAATAGCCCATACTGGGCTGCTGTGATGTGACTGCAATGGAGAGGATTTTCCTGCAAGGAAAGAAGGTACTTAAACTTCATGAGGAGACAAGAGGTTGGTGTCAAGGCATATACTCAATCCTTTTAATTGTCAGCTGGATCAACCTCACTGTGTGTGTTCTGCTTTTCCAAATTCATATTTGTATTATCATGTCATCCATGGTCTTCTGCATTACATGTGCGTGTATACATTTTGTACTTACATACTGTATGTAACACACAGGTAGACTATATATATATTATATTATATATATCAATCCTTAATGGAAGTACATATTAATATATATATATATATATATATATATATATATATATAAATCAATGTATATGTGTATATACTGTATATATAAATACACACTTCTCTTCTACATATATATATATGTGTATATATATATATATATATATATATATATATATATATATATAATTTCCTACCAATTATTCATATAGCAAATACATGTTATTCTACACACACAAGCACACACCCTTATACACGTAGATTTATAATTTATTACCTTATTTATATAACACACACATATTCTGCAGTGATGTACAGAGAATATGTATCTATTCACATCAGCCCCTGTGACAGCGAAGCTTACAATCTATATTCCCCACCACAGGCACACATATGTTTGGCTTAATGTTGTCAGCCGATTAGCCTACTAGTCAAATTTGAGGAATGTGAGAGGAGACATATATATATATATATATATATATATATATATATATATATATAATGTGTGTGTCCCCCCCCGTGTGTGTGTGTGTGTGTGTGTGTGTGTGTGTGTGTGTGTGTGTGTGTGTGTGTGTGTGTGTGTGTGTGTGTGTGTGTGTGTGTGTGTGTGTGTGTGTGTGTGTGCGCCTATCGTACACAATGTATAGAGCATAGTCTTTATAAACACATCTTTTTAATCTATAAGCTGCAAATGTACAGTACATATTTACTCCATTTAGGAAGCAACGTTATAAATACTAACCTACGTCGTTGTCTTGTCTATATGCACTAAATATGTGTTCTGGTGATGTGTATAGAATGGTATATGCAAATAACAGTATACTGTATGTAGACACCGTGTGATGAATTAATGCAGATACAGTGCTGTCCATTGCAGGTGCTGCGGTGCCTCTCCCGACATCAGTGGTACCCAGTCCGCGAGCTGCGCATAGAGGTCAGTGGTACCCTGTCCGCGAGCTGCGCATAGAGGTCCCTGGGAGATGGAGGAGTCTTCAGTCCTGCTGCTGGTGACCGTCAGCCTGACCCTGGCCGCAGTGAGCTGCAGAGGAACGCACACATCACCCGCAGAATACGTGCCAGACACATAATAATGTTTCATGTCTGTAATGAGCTTCTGCTATAGAACATAACGACATTGTTTGCATATAGTTATTGAAGTGTCCCAAATATGCGCTGTACTACATCACACTTTCTCCAAAAATAAACATAATATGCATATCCTTTCTATTAGCCATTGAATAATTTAATGTTATTAAATTATATAGATAATTAAAAAATTAACTAACACAAAATATTTAAAATAACTTCATATTTTTCCATTAGGCTGGCCAACAGTCTGATTTGTAATATGATTTATTATTTTTTAATCTCACCATGCAGGTCAAGTAGGTTTTCTTGAGTTGAGATGGGAAATAGTTAACCACTTTCCAGCCTGATTAATGTCAAGCTGTATGAAGAATGTACTAAATATGCATATACTGAAGTGGTTTCTTTTCCAATCTAATCACCTGTCTCTATCACAGCAATAAAAAATGCTTTGGGTTGTAATGAACTGTAAACAGCAATGGTGTGGTAATTTTGACAATAAAAAATGCTGTTTAAATTAGTCAGTTACTTTGATCCAATTGATAGACACCACATTATACCCACAATCTTTTCAGTTTCAGGAGACATGAGAACCTTAAGGTTCCAGACCACTTCAATATCACTTATGTAGTTATTGCCCACAGTTGTGAAATTAGTGCTTGGAAATTTTTTTTTACATGTTTAAAATGGGTTATTGGAGAGCAAAAGGATTGACCCAGTAAGTGTAGGTCCGGCTTTAACAATAGGCAGCAGCCTAGGGGCTCCAGGATTTGAGGGGTGCCCCCGAGTCTATAACCAAATTAAGTATGACTGTGATAGAGGTTTCTTTGTTGAGCTTAATGCAATCTGCAGGTGTTGAACTTCTAACACGCCACCTCCACACTGTCATCTGAGGTTCTGGAAAGTCGTGTTGGTGTGTGGTTGCTGGTGCGAGCAGTAACCTGAAGTTTTGCCTGGGGCGCCCAAAAACTTTGCACTGGCCCTGAGTGAGAGGCTTTCCAGTGCAAAAAGTGAAAGAAAAAAGCATTGCTGCATGTCAGGCAGGCAGTGGGAGAGGGAACCAAGAAGCAGAAGGGCCATCTTGAGGACAGCCGAACATTGGGCTTGCCAAAGCTGGGTACACACTAGATCGCTGTTTCCCAACCTGGGGTACTTGTACCTCAGGGGGTACACTGCAGAAGGGTTTGGGGTACTTGAAAATAATATTGGTAATAGTTGAAGAAGAAGTCATCTCCCGATGGTGGTAGAAGTCTCCCATTGCCGTGGAGACGAACCACATTGCATCACTTCTGGTTCCGTCTGCACAGAATCCCAGTGCTTTTCCCTGATCATCAATCCAATGGGAGCTATCTGCACTGCCCTCAGTCATCAGCAATTATCTCTCCCGTACTGACACGGGTTCAGGAAGCAGCAGCATTAATCCTACAGGCGTTAGCAGGAACCCCAGAGACAGTACACAGCCAGCGGCCAGGCACAGAGGGACCCGATTCCTGACTGCACACTACTCCTCCGCTAGTCCTTAATGTAAGTACACTCATAAGGACACACATACTGCTCACTTCCACTCCACCTGCATGTGATGTGGATATTTCAAATGGAGAGGAGGGGGACTTATAAATGAAAAGCCTAATCACGGGGTACGTGAGAGAAACAAAGTTGTGATCCGCTGCACTAGATGATCCCGGCAGATCGGACTTCATATGGGGCACACCGTCTACTGTGTACCCACTATGCTGCTAACTTCCTTTGTTGGCCCTGCTGTGTGACTCCTGGGTTACACGGCGGCTGCGAGTAGCAGGAACAAGAGAATAAATCATTCGATGGTAAATCACTATCAATCGATTTCTCCTCTGTGCCGGCGCTTGTGAACGGATGTTTACCAAGACACATCCGTTCGCAGCCCTGCACAGGGGCGGTATTAACCTGCTCGCTGGGCTGCGAACACTCGCAGTCCAGCGAGCAGGTCTGAACTGGGCCAGTCGGGTAGTGTGACCTATACGTGCTGCAGAGGCTGATCCCCGAGTAAGGCAGCCAGCATATATATTACATACAACTTTACTGTTGTTCTATGTATTGCTGGCCACACATCAGACCAACTTTCCTCCAACCATCCAACTAGTTGGTTGGATTGAAAATCTGGTACTGTATGGGGGCAAATGCCAATAAGCTATTTGCTCACAAACTCAGGAGAATGGACAAAAACTTTCAGTGAAATTGTTTAAATCAAATCGGTCCAGCTACAGTATATTGGGCCAGATTCTCTAAGCTTCAAAAGTGATAAATGGAGAGTGATAATCAGATAGCCAATCAGCTCCTACCTGCCATGTCACAGACTGTGTTTGAAAAAATGTCAGGTAGGAGCTGATTGGCTGGCTGTCTATCACTCTCTATTTTTATCACTTTTGAAGCTTAGAGAATCTGGCCCATTGTCTGAGTGACAGTTGTCCATTTTCTGACTTAATTACAAATTACATTTGCTCCTATCCAGTACCAGGTTTTTATTCCATCCAACCAACTAGTTGCATGGTTGGAGGAAAGTTGGTCTGATGTGTCACCAACATATGTTTATATTTGCTTAGAGGCTCCCTCTGCAATGTAAGGTTGGCGCTGCAGCCCAGGGGCAGCAACCACCACTGCTTATAACTGAATACAAAATAACACCCATAGTGACCAATGACTTCAAAGATCACTCAGCAGAAAAGCTGCTTCTGGAACAATACCCAATAATAAGAGAATGGAAAGACAAAACTAAAAAAAATATAAAAAAATATAAAAATAAAAAAATACTAGGCAGAGAACATTTAACTAATTTTATGTAAAATACAAATAAAAACATATATGAGAAATAGGTTTGGATGTACTATAGATATTTTAGTACAGCTCTTCAGATCTTTTTGCCAATTATAGATGGATTTATGTCAGAATCCTGCTGAGAAAGTTGTTTAGCAGTATCCTGAACAAGAGAATACTCATCTCCCTTACTGCCGGGCTATATGCAGAATGATTTGAGTATAAGCCAAGAGGAATTCATGCCAAACCATCTCAGAACAGATCTGATCACCATCCTCTACAGCCTGAGCATAAATACAAGGCAATTAACCTTGTACTAGGCTCAGCATGGCACCTTGGCCTATTCCTTAAAAGGGTTGTCTGCTTTTAGGGGGGAGTTCCAGCATACAGAAGGTAAAACTGGGCCATCTATTAACATCAATAAAATAGAGGTAGTATGGGTACATGTACTAAGATGGGAGTTCTATTGAAAATGGGATGTTGCCCATAACAATGAATAACATCTAAATAAATACAAAGTAGAAACTGGATTGTTGCTATGGGCAACATCTCATTTTCAATAGAACTCTCCTCTTAGTAAATGTTCCCTGTAGTGTTCAAAAGTCTAATGTGTGCATAATGTAACACAATATTTAAACGTATAAGTGAAAAAATAATTTACCCACTAGATCCACCAAACGTATCCACCATGTCAGTTTAGTGGATCTGGTGGGCAACCCAGTGACAAATGCAGGATTTCTAGAGGGGGGTTTCCACATGCAGTCCCCAGTCTCCCACTTTGTAGAACATTGCAGCAAGAGTGGGAGTCTGGGGGAAATGTAGAAGACTCTAGCAATGACACTGGACCTTCATGTATACATTGTTCTTTTTATACACTGGATACTGTATTCAATACATTATCAATATTTAAAACTATAGATGGTCTATGGCTGTATCAAACATATTTAATACACATAAGTGGTCATGAAAAGGTTAAACATACAATAATAAATATGGTACACAAACATAATAGAACAAGTACTGCATTAAGCAGATATTCTCCCACCTCATGGTAAGGCTCCTGTCTATTCTTCCTGGCAGCTACTCTCCGGTCCTATGCACTGATTGAGGACTCAGAACCACACACACAGCAAACTTGATAGAAGTACTGTAGCTGCTACTACTGGGCATGTTCCACAAGTCTGCCATTTTACTTAAAATTGCATCTGTCCTGATGACATTTCTATTTGCAATTTAACTTAATCTTAGAACAATGCAATGTCATATTTGCTTATTAACACTGAATAATAATTGGACTGTCAGCATTACTGTGTAAAGTAGTAGTTAACAACTGTACATAAATCAATGCACATCTATCCCACAGTGTAAAGAAGTATTTGGGGGGGTCACACATCTGGGAACCCCAAAACTGAGTAGGTGTTCTGTGGATGATTATCGGGCACAGTACATAATTACAGTTATGCCGTTGCCATTATTTTGAAACTTACAAGATTAATTAGCAAGTTTCTAAAACCCAACTAAAGAACAACTACAGCCTTCCTGTATACAGGTGCACACAGTTTGCTAAGGTGTATTTTTTCCTTAGAATAATTAGCCACATCATTTTAAGTGACGGTTTTTATTTTTTAAATGGTAGCGTTCCTTCCTTGTTATGTTACCTAAGGTGGTATTTCCAGTGTTGCCCCCTATGCAACCACCGCGCTCACTGAATGCAGGAGGGAGTAGACTGTGACACCAATCACTTGCTCTTCCTCCTGCAGACAGGTAATTAGCAGCATAGTCACATGTAGGAACTAGTATCCTCCTTCTGCTGTTCCACATTTGCCAAGGCTTCCAGTCACTGCTGTTACAGCAATGATTGCAGAAGGAAGGGTATGCGTCTGGCATCACATTGCACTACCTAAAGCAATGGCAACAGCAGACTGAGGGCAGAAACCTCCACTATAATTGGGACAACATTCTTATTGGAAGGAAATGTCTGTGATTTTACATCAGTAGAAGTGGAGAGGTTAAAGTTGTTTTTTTTTTTTTAGGTTAATGCTAAATTGAGCATACCTACCTGAAATTCTGCCAACTTGGGTTCTATATTATCAAAAACATTAGTATTTTTATTTGCAATGACTCTAGGGAGCCACGATCAGAACCCTCAGAATTCCCAAACCATACTGTAATAGCATAATTACACAGCAATAGAATTGGCCTAGATAACCCTGAGTCTCCGCAGAAAAAAAAGGTGTTGCTGAGTCTTTGCAACTGCTATAGAGGTATGTGAGGACCAGGTCAATATCCTCAGTAAATGTAGGATCTCCTACAATCTACAACCACCTATTTTGTCTCTTTACCATTTAGGAGTAAGTTATTAACCTCTCACCAGTTTATCAGTTGCTGCACCTCCATTCTATAACTGTCCTCCTCCCCCTCACTAATCAAACCCACTACCGTAGTATCATCAGCAAATTTAACAAATGAGGTTAGACTCTGAATTTGAAAAACAATCTGAAGTGTACAACGAGTATAGGAAGGGACTCAAGACACATCCTTACTGACTGTTGAACCTATGTTTAAAACAAGTAGAACCCATCCTTACTGACTGTTGATTGTCGGTATGAAGTCCAACAGCCAATTACATATGGAAACATTATAACCGAAATCCCGAAGCTTTGCAATCAACACCGCAGACATGACAGTGTTAAAAGTGGAGCTATAATCCACAAATAATAGTCTAACATGGGAGTCCATTAGACCAGCACCCTTGGTGGATCTAGTAGACCTATATGCAAATTGATAATGGTCAAAACCCACCGGGATGACACCCTTAAGGTGATCCAAGACCACTCTCTCAAAACACTTCATAATTAAGGATGTGAGAGCGATCGGTTGGTAGTCTTCTTAAGCAGATACTTCCGTGGATTTAGAGACAGGGACTATCGTGGTGACTTAAAAACATTGTGGGACAAAAAATGGCACCTTCCAAAGCTTTCTCTTTGAAAATACTTTACTTTTTAAATATATATATATATATATATATATATATATTTATTGGGACAATTGTCTTAATGTGTATGTATGCACAGTATATGAACAAAAACATTTGGCCACACCTGTTAATAATTGAATTCAGGTGTTTCAATAGACCCCTTGCCACATGTGTATGAAATCAAGCACCTAAGCATGCAGTCTTCATTTGCAAACGTCTGTGATACAAAATTGGTTGTTCTAAAGAGCTCAGAGACTTCAACCTATGCAATTATAATGGTTCTTGAAATTTCATCAATGTGATATACTGTTAAAACGTGCAAACGTGCAAGGAAGAAAACACTGACACATTTTTCCAGATATGTGAAGGCTTTATTGATTCGTTATCCAAAGACCTTAAAACAAAAATCCACCACTGCTTTTGTTGCACCCAATGGTACAGACTTGCCTTACTTATACCCCTTTCACATTGCAGCTGTAACACGGTATATTGCTGTTTTTTTAGTGCTTTAAAACGGTTCCAGCTGCAATGTGAAAGCTACTTTGTCAATTTACCGGTTACAGAAAACCGGTATTTTGACACGTGTTAAAAGCAGGATCCTACACGTTTCTGAGCCGTTTTCCCTGCAGTCTGAACAGCTCAGAAACGGTATTTGCTACAAATGATAACCACACTTGATCCCCGCCCACAAGCAGGAAAAAAAAACATTTCAAATGACATTGTATGGCTTTCTATGGGTGAAACGGGTTGAATCTGAAAGGTACAAAACGGTATTTAAACTGCAATATACCTTTACATCATGCAATATGAAAGGGGTTTAACTGGCTTTTGACCAGTTTTAAGAAACGTTTAGAAAATCGGGTTGAAAGCAGGTTTTTGCAATGTGAAAGCAGCATTAGGGAGATGTTCCAGTTGATCTTCCCATATGCAGTCCAGTCGTGTCCACCCTATGTTGAACTTTCCATGTATTCATCATTTATTCATAATGCCCGTAACAATATATTGAACTGCTGAAGTTGTACACACATGTATATCCAACCACGTATGATGTATGTATCTTTTACAGCCACAAAGTGTAAAACCAATTAAAATCACAGAGTAGGGTCAACACCTATTACGGCACATGGAGGGTGATTAAGGTTCATTTGCACAGCACATTTGGTTTGCTAATGGACAAAACCATGTGCACTGCAGATGAGGCAGATGTAACATGTGCAGAGAGAATTATGCTGGCCAACTTTCCTCCAACCATCCAACTAGTTTATTTGATGGAATTAAAATCTGGTACTGTATAGGAGCAAATGTAATTTGTAATTAAGTCATTTGTTTCCCAAATCTGAAAATGGACAACAACTGTCACTCAGACAATGTACTGTAGTTGGACCAATTTGATTTTAACAATTTCACTGACTGTTTTTTTCAATTCTCCTGAGTTTGTCAGCAAATTGCTTATTGCCATTTGCCCCCATACAGTACCAGATTTTCAGTCCAACCAACTAGTTGGATGGTTGAAGGAAAATTGGTCTGATGTGTGGCCAGCATTATATTTGGGTAAGTTATTTTGTTTCTGTGCAGGGTAAATACTGGCTGCTTTATTTTTACACTGCAATATAGATATTAGTTTGAAGTACACACCCCAACCAAATGTAACTCTCAATGCACATGTTACATCTGCCCCACCTGCAGTGCACATAGTTTTGTCAATTAGCAAACCAAATGTGGTTTGCGAATTGACCTGAATCCTGCCCATGGTGCGTAAGGTACACGCTCTGGGAGCTTAATGGAATTGGTTTCCATGCCAAGCATATACATGCAAGCCTCACATCTCCAAGTCCAATGCCAAGCATCAGATGGAGTAGTGTAAGGCACACCAACACAGGACTTTGGAGCAGTGGAAACATGTTCTGTGGAGTAAAGAATCAAACCTCTCTGTTTGGCAGTCTGATGGGTAAGTCTGGGTTTGGTGGATGCTGGGAGAACGTTACTTTCCTGACTGCACTTTGCAAACTAAAGTTTGGTGAAGGAGGAGGGATAATGGTGGGTGCCGGATGCGGTCCCGACAGTCGGGATCCCGACAGTTATTTACCTGACGTCAGGATTCCGACTGTGAAAACGACAACAGACAGGTGCCCGACAGCCAGCCGCTATTTTCCCTCGTGGGGGTCCACAACCCCCATAGAGGGAGAATAGGTGGCTCGCTACACTCGCCACCGTGCCCACAGCGTGGTGAGCGCAGCAAGCCCGCAAGGGGCTTTGTTGCGCTCACCATGCTGTCTGAGTCCGGGCAGTCGGGATCCCGACATCGGGCTAATGACTGTTGGGATCCCGACTGTCGGAACCCTATACCACACCCATAATGGTATGGGGATTTTTTGGGGAGGGTATGGGCTAGCATACCTCCCAACATGATTCATTCCAGGAGGGACACAATGCTCTGTTTCTGTAGCTCTTAATGTATGATTGCAATCACCTGTTTTAAACAGGTTAATTGATAAGAAAGGTGCTTCACCGCAGGTGACATTAATCATAAATAAAGAGGGAAGTCCAGAAGCAGAATATTGGGTCCCTCCTGGAGAGGGTCGGGTTAGGAGGTATGGGCTAGGCCCCTTATCTCCAGTGATGGGTAATTCTTCAGCATACCAAGACATTTTGAACAATGCTATGCTTCAACTTTGCGGCATCAGTTACGGGAAGGCACTTTTCTATCCCAACAGGACTGTACCCCAGTGCACACAGCAAGGACTTTAAAACATGGTTCAGCATTAAAGAATTTGACTGGCCCACGCAAAGCCATGACCTCAACCCCATCGAGCACCTTTGGGATGAACATGAACGGAGATTGCAAGCCAAGCCTTCTCATCCAACATCAGTGCCTGACCTAATAAATGCTCTACAAAGTAAATGGGCACAAATTCCCACAGAAACACTCCAAATCTTGTAGAAAGCCTTCTAAGAAGAGTTAAAGCTGTTACAGCTGCAAAAGTGGGCCAACTCCATATTAAAGTATATGTATTTAAATGCAATTTCATTATAGTCCCTGTTGGTGTAATGGTCAGGTGCCTGAATACTTTTGTCCATATAGTGTATGTCACAAGCGGCTTATGGCAGCTTAAAAAAATTTTAAACCCTAAAACTGCTACATAGTACATACATATTTGTTCTTATGAGAGAGATTATGCAGTAACTAGACTAGAGAATGTTTGCAGCAACATCAGTCACCTATCTATATGGGACACCTTGCACCTGGTGCTTTTCTGTGTTAAAGATATATTTAGTGTATTTTTTATGGTTTATATCTAGTGTTTGTGCATTTCTACCCACACAGCCTTGCTCGCACAGCCCCTAGATAGGCCAGAGGTCGGAACTACCATTGGTGCAGCAGGTGCATTACACTGGGGCCCCTGAGGACTAAGGCGCCCACTGCCACCACTTACTGCTAAGTGGCATATTGTAAACTAGGGTTGGAGTGGAAGAGGGCGGACAAAATAATATTTCTGTACCAGGGCCAATCACTCACCAATTCCGCCCCTGAGATAGGCTAATGATGTAACTGGAAGGGCTAACACTCAATAGTCATCATCATCATTGGAGAGTGTTGTACTATGGGCCTGATTCAGACCTGCTTGCTAAGCTGCATATATTCGCTGCCTAGCAAGCATGTAAATGGCGCCATGCCGAATACACACGCTCACCATCGAATGATCTTCCACCCTTCAGGTGAAAAGTAGGTCTAAAATGGATAGCAATGTGCTCCGTAGGGTGCACGGACAGGCGCTACCACGGGTGCTGTGCCAAGAGCTGCCACTTATTAAAGGGGTAGTCAGCCCAAAAGAAACCAGAGTAAAAAAGAAAAAGAAGTGGCGCTGGTATTGATGAAATAATTGTACAAATATTTAATATCAATTAAAACAACATGACATAAATCAATTACATACAACAATAAAAAGGTGAATCAATAACTGGACCGGAGGCTGAATGGAATAAACCCAATAAATGGTGAATATAGGTTAATATCTGGGATAATTTGGGTTGCCCAATAGTTACCACTGATGGTGATTATGATCCAGTCCCGAAAGCGGAGTAGCAAAAAGGTCCTCAAATGGATGCGACTGTGGGGCCACAGTTGATTAGAAACCCAATTGGTGTAGTAGGGCTGAAAGCTGTTTTGCCCACAGTTGTCTCACGTCGCTAGAGGCTCCAATAATAGGGATGGCATAGAATGGCAGGTGTCCTCAGGGTTGGTGAATTTTAAGACCAACTGGTCTGTGATCTCAGTTCGTTGTGACCAACCTTGATTCCTGCTCGGAGGTGTATCCACGTGGTGTCGACAAATAATGGACCGCAGAAGTGGGATGGTGAGGAAGCAGATGTCTCTCAAGATTTGAGAGTGGGCAACCCAGAGCGCTGGGGAATCTAATTGATGAGGTCCAAAAGTGATCAGCTGGTCCTGGTCCAGTAGGTCTATACTTACTATTCAGATGGCTGCTTTCCGCCGAATTGGGGGCGGGGGCTCGTCTGCATTCTGACGGGCCCACGCACTAAGAATGGGGATATTTCTTGCCTGGTGGGAATTTAATCCTCCCTTTTTGTTTCTTAATATTCAATCCCATATCTTTAATTTATCAAATTTTTGCACATTTGAAATGAATTTACTGACTGGTTGGCCTTGATCCAAGAATTAATATGCATGTATGTTAAAGCATGTTACTTACGGGAAAACCACACACAGAAGTGTTTCTGATCTATATTTCTGGGTGGTTTAACATCTCTCAGTTCTGTTTTAAAATATTCTGTTCTCCCCTGTAGTAATTAATAAAGGTTGCTGCAACACAAGGTTGTTTCACATCCATCAAATTGCTTTTACCGAGTAAAAATGTTAGCAATCCTTCCTACCACCCCCTACTGTTCTAAGCCTCATAAATGAATTCTGTGCACTGCTTATTACAATGAACTAAAAATCCTGCTAGTTTAAGATTGCTTGGACAAACGGCATCACATTTCTGCAACTATGTCATTATTCTGCAGCATCTTCTGTAGCATATAGGAGGGATTTCAATCCCAAGACTTTGTAGTCTCTTTGTTCTGCCTGTGTGCATCTGCTCAATGGGTCATGCATGCAGTATAGCAAGCTAAGTGCCAGGAAATAATTTCTCTATACCAAGTGTTTGTATGGCAGAGGAGGATTGGCATTAGATACACTGATACATTCATTTTACTCTGTTCCTTATTGGTATTATTGTCAAGTAATGTAGCCGCTTACTCATACCTCCCAACTTTTGAGTTATTGGAGGAGGAAAATTTGGGGGGCTGGGCCTAGCGGGAATGGGGCGTGACCTATACGCATGATGCTACCGCAAGGCCACACCCCGTTTTTGCCGCTGTGGGTGCATGCCCAGCAGCTCTGTGAGCTGCTCGCTATGGCCCCAGGCCCTCTGGCTGCAGGAATAGATGCTGCGTCTATTCACGGGTGACAGGGGCGTGCTGCTCCCCACCGCAGAACACTGGCGGCCCCGGGCGGGATGCAGGAACAGCCCAAAAAAACTGGGAAAGTGGGACAGTTGGGAGGTATGGCTTACTTTCCTTTTCCTGTAAAGGCCCATACACACTGGGTGACTTTGAGCTGAAAGCAGCTCAGTTTGTCTATTGAGCTCAAAAGCCACCCAGTGTGTACAGGGCAGTGATGAGCAATGAGTGGTGATGCGTGCTCCTGCATTATTGCTGGCCCCGCTACTCATTTGCTGGTATTACCAGCAGATGAGCAATGGGGTGGATGGCTTTCCATAGGGTGCTGCTATGGAAAGTCATCCACCCCCTTGAAAATTGCTAAAAAGATGGAAAATTGTTCAGTGTGTATGTGCTGTTTGATTTTCCACCCAGTGATTTTCCCCATCATCGCTGTCCATACACACTGGGCAAAATCTCCCAATGTGTATGGACCTTAAGGGAGGTGCATGTGACAAGAACAGGGGGAATGTTGGCATGTTATTCTGCTTTGCCCACTAGTGAAATGGTTTGAATGCAGCAAGGTGCACTGCTCTGAGAGAACTCTCACACTCAGGTAGGGATGGCCATCGACCATCAATGATTAGAAATCATTGGTGGTTTATGGCTGATGTCGAATAGTTTTGACATCGATGGGGGAGAACCAGATGGTTTCCCACCATCGATGTCAAGCTTAACTGAATAGTTTCGTTTTTCATCAAGGGGTCAGGACACAGAGCTTAGCTCCACCCCCAACACTTGTGAAGCCCTGCCCCTGTATTTTGATTGGCCCACAGGCCAATCTATCCAAGCAAATGTATAACCATTGATATGTAAAAAAATTGATGGTCAACCATTGCATACTTATACACCATCGATGGTCAGTTGCACTTTTTCCATCGATGGCAACCATTACACTCAGAGAAAATTTTTTTTTTTATCATAGCGCTAACTTTTACACTTCATTCCTCACAGTCTCAATGAATCAATAATGACGCAAGACAGTACATTTTTATCCTTTTTATGAAAATATATAATAGGCATATAATAAGCAAAAATCAAAAATAAAAGAAAAACGCCCCCTGGTTTCCAGTCATTGAGACCCAGGCTTGTGCTCAGCGCTGCCAACATCATTACCACTAACGGACAGCCCAAGACTGCAGGCGCAGCGGATGTGAGAGCCACAGAATACTCCAGCTGTGCCTGCTCGCCGCTGCTATAATTTGTGGCCGCTGACAGTCATCAGCGGTGGATGCCAGAGCTGCAGACTATCTCAGTGGTGTTTGAATTTGGGCTCACCGTCGCTACCCTCCCTGTTGCTGATGGACAGCTTACCATGATAACACGGCAGACATTGAGAGCCGCAGATTGCTCCTAACCATCATGTAGCCAACAAAGTGCCTCCATAAGCCTGTCAGCTGGGTAAGGAAAACAGCGTCATCTCCGCAGCATTGTGTTACTGTGCACTTTGTGCCTCACCTGGCTACCTTTTCTGCACATCTCTTATCAAAACTCAGCGAATCTTCAGCAGTGTATACTGCTGCACATGTGTGTAATGCCGGCATGTACCCCAGGGACTCTTGAGCCATTTACCTCACCGCACGTCCCTGGTGACTATGGACTGGAGTGTAATGGAAGCTGGGTTCTTTAATGAGCTTAGACTGCATATAGGACCACTAACAGTGGAGGAACCCCGAGCAGGAGTTAGGATGAAGTCTCTGAAGAACTGGAGCCAGGAAATCACTGGTAAGTATGGACTGGCTCTAGCTGATGCAGGCCATCAATGGAGACTGCCTGGAGGGGATAGGTCAACATGACTTAAGGGCAACATGCAGGAAGGTCAACATGGGTTAGGTTGACAGGGTCATTAGATCCACAGGGTCATTAGGTCGACAGGGTCATTAGGTCGGCATGGTTTTTTTTACTGTTTTTTGAGCCAAAATGTGCTGACAGGCGGTATTTCATGCCCTACCATCCACTACGGCATGGTGGGAGAAAAAAATAGTGTGCCCGAAGCATGGCAATCGTAGCGAGCCATGCGAGGGGATGCGGTGGTACGTTTTAGTGTCCATGTCACCACGACATGTGCCGCAGCAAGCCATGCTAGGGGACGCGGTGCTATGTTTTAGTGTTTATGTTGACATTATGGTAAAAAAAAAAGAAGAAAGTCCACTTTTTCAATGTCGATCTTAGCCATGTCAACGTAATGACCTTGTCGACCTTACCCATGTCGACCTAAAGTCATGTCGGCCTAATGGTGGTGACCTAATGATCCATACATAATGAGTGATGTTAGAGCTGGTCTGACTAGGGTTGGCTGAGAGAATCATGTGAGCAGATCCAATATTGCGGTGCCCATGCCGGTGACTGGTGGTAAGACTGGCGTCCGCGTGGACAGGTCTGAGGCCTATGCTGGAGTGGGAGACTAGCTCTGAGCGCCACTGACTAGGCTGCAGACGTGACCACACAACCCCCGCCAGGATGACATCATAGGAGCCCATGTCCGCACATTCATCACCGATCAGACACTGGAGAGCTGCGACCCGCCTGAAGACAGCGGTCTCTAAACAAGCCTGGAGGAACATGTAGAAGGTAAATAGGTGTCTCTCAAACCTTGAATCGTGACAATTTGCTTAATGCAAGTGGTTTTCTGAACGATACAAACAGAAATAACTGACACTGCTACCACTCTGGAATCCACTAACTAATCTTCTTTCTGCTATTAACCGTACATGCGTGTGTGGCAGTCCACCCCAGAGGTGTCCCTGTGCCTTTAAAGAAGGTAAATTGCAGCTAATGCTGCTCAGAGAAAGAACTGCATTTTTATAGAAACAGCAGGGCTGTGAGGGGTTAACAGACAGCTAGTGTCCCAGCTCCCCTGCACTTGTGACAGGAAGCTGAGAGGTCAGAGGTGATCCCAGCAGCAAGGTGAGAGGGAGGAAGTGTGCAGAGAGTGAGAAGACGTGCTGGGAGCAGAGTGAGACTCAGGCAGAGAGAGGAAAAGGAGAAAGCCCAGCAGCGTGGGTGCAGTGAATGGAGAAGCTGTTCCCCTGTCCTGCACTGAAGAGGAGTGAGACCCAGAGAGGAGTGAGACCCAGAGACGAGTGAGACCCAGAGAGGAGTGAGAGACCCTGAAGAGTCATGACCAGCAGGAGCTGGCATCTGCAGCTGAGAGTTAAGGTACAGGAGCACCCCTACCCCCAGGCTGGCCTGCACCCCACATTGGCCCACTTTACCCAGCCATTGAAGTGGCTCTCCACTGCATAGGGGACAACTGTTATTGGGGTGCTGATCACCCTGCGACATTAGCAGCCCAGAGACACCTGCAACGCCCCTCTGGCTGCATGCCAGATTTGCCACCACCTCCAAGCCCATATCTACAGCCTGTGTTGTATGTCTAGCAGGGAGTTGCCCTAGGTAACGGGGACTCGCCTGTACCCCGTTATAGGGGACCATTAATATTTTCTGGCCTTTATATAGTAGTGTGCACACTAAGGTAGGGCCTACCCTTGTACTTGTGAGGATCTTCCTTCGTGGGACCATTTCTTCATTGACTGTTTTCCTTGCACCAGGGACTACAGTTCAGTATATACAGGGTGCAGTATAATGTTATATGTGCAGTATAGTGTTATATGTGCAGTATAGTATTTTAGTGATGTCATATTATTGTCTTTAATATTGCTCTCTTTGATGTCATTGTCTTTGTGTTTTTTTTATCTTTCTTTTTGATGTTTGCATATGTGTACGAGTATATCACAGCGACTAGTCTAGTTGTTTTTTCTTTAATAAATATTTGTCGCTGCTAACCGAAGTAGCGTTGTCTTTTGTGGGTCCCTTGGGTTGTGCCGTTCCCTGCCACAGGTTCTCCAGCAGAAGCCGCGAAGAATCCAGAAGCCGCCGCCGTCACCAGCTCCAGATTAAGGTATGCCATCTTGCACCACACCGTACAGGGGCACTGTCACACTTGGCGTCACGAACAGGATTGCACAAGACCCCTGTGAACGGCAAGATGTGGCGATCGCAGTACACAGAACCGCAGCAGATGCGAAGAACCGCCACTCCACCAGCCCAAGCCAATCAGAACTCGATTGGGGCAATCATCGAAGCGATGACCGAAATGACTAGGATGATCCGTGAGATGCGTCAGGAATGGGCGGAGGATGAAAAGGAAAGACAGCAACGTGAAGGTGGCAGAAGGCATAGACGGCAACAGAATCCCCAATGGAGGTCAGAACGACTACACACTGTGAGAAGGCACGGGAGAAGTAGTCCACCGGCAGTGTTCCAGAACGCGTCAAGAGCATCCGGTGTAAGTCAGATGACCAATAGGCCGCGAACCGGCCCAAGAAGGATCACAGGTCGTGTCCTGTGGTTTGATGTGCCACGCGGATATGGATTCATTAAGCGCGCAGACACTGGCCATAGCGTGTATGTCCACTATACCGCCATCCAGCATGCCAACCCCCAAAACAGCTTCCGGAGCCTGAGCAACGGTGAGGCCGTAGAATTTGAATTGACAAGCGGGAAGAAAGGCAACAAGGCCGCCAACGTGACTGGACCGAATGGAACACCGGTGCTACGTAACAGACGCACCCCAGCACACTATCCAAGTCATAGAGAGCCCCAACCGTACTACCAGCAAGAGTACAGCCACAGCGGAAGTAGAGCTGAACTGAGGGAAGTAAATGGCGAGAGTGACCGATTTAATGTCAACCCTCCTCGACCAGGACAGATGCCCCGCCCACCAGAACCTGACATCACGAGGTCAAGCAAGAAACCGGTCGTGCGGAGTGAGGCAGTCCATCAGAACTGGCAAAAAGCGACCAGGCCTCAACTTCCGGAGCCGACGCGGGAGTATGTGCCCAGGATGGACGATGCCGATTACCGGGTGGCGAATCTAAGGCCGAGAAATGTCGGAATGGTAGACCAGCAGAGAAGCCCAGAGATTGTGGTTCACATGGCCGTGACACAGACAGTGGAGCCGTCAGCAGCAGAACCAGTTGTGCCACTGCCTGAATCCAAGGCCAAAGTAGAAGCACCAGAGAGAGAAGACAAGGCCAAGATCTGTTTCATCGGTGGGAAGCCGGTAACAAGTGGTGAATATACGACCATCTCAGGAGAGGAATTCGCCCTCAGAATCCAGCAGGCGATACAGAGGTCGAAGAGGCAAGATCGAGAGGTGAGACATGCCTAAAGATGCGTACATCGTGAGAGTGGGCGCCATCCATTGACAGCCTTGGAGAAGCTGGACCGCAGAGGGATGGAGGTCCTGTGGCAGAGGGATGGTTGACCTGGGGAGCCCACATTAGATGTCAGGTGGCAGGAAGGTAGTGATGCTTATAGTTGTTATTGAATGTATAATTGATCACACCTGTTTTCATTTAGCGTTTGAGTGTTGTCATGGACATTGACAGGACTTTGTCAAGAACTTATTGGTCCGGGTAAGTTGCCTGCGGACAGGCAAATTTCCAGCAGGGAGGTGTGTGGCAGTCCACCCCAGAGGTGTCCCTGTGCCCTCAAAGAAGGTAAATTGCAGCTAATGCTGCTCAGAGAAAGAACTGCATTTTTATAGAAACAGCAGGGCTGTGAGGGGTTAACAGACAGCTAGTGTCCCAGCTCCCCTGCACTTGTGACAGGAAGCTGAGAGGTCAGAGGTGATCCCAGCAGCAAGGTGAGAGGGAGGAAGTGTGCAGAGAGTGAGAAGACGTGCTGGGAGCAGAGTGAGACTCAGGCAGAGAGAGGAAAAGGAGAAAGCCCAGCAGCGTGGGTGCAGTGAATGGAGAAGCTGTTCCCCTGTCCTGCACTGAAGAGGAGTGAGACCCAGAGAGGAGTGAGACCCAGAGACGAGTGAGACCCAGAGAGGAGTGAGAGACCCTGAAGAGTCATGACCAGCAGGAGCTGGCATCTGCAGCTGAGAGTTAAGGTACAGGAGCACCCCTACCCCCAGGCTGGCCTGCACCCCACATTGGCCCACTTTACCCAGCCATTGAAGTGGCTCTCCACTGCATAGGGGACAACTGTTATTGGGGTGCTGATCACCCTGCGACATTAGCAGCCCAGAGACACCTGCAACGCCCCTCTGGCTGCATGCCAGATTTGCCACCACCTCCAAGCCCATATCTACAGCCTGTGTTGTATGTCTAGCAGGGAGTTGCCCTAGGTAACGGGGACTCGCCTGTACCCCGTTATAGGGGACCATTAATATTTTCTGGCCTTTATATAGTAGTGTGCACACTAAGGTAGGGCCTACCCTTGTACTTGTGAGGATCTTCCTTCTTGGGACCATTTCTTCATTGACTGTTTTCCTTGCACCAGGGACTACAGTTCAGTATATACAGGGTGCAGTATAGTGTTATATGTGCAGTATAGTGTTATATGTGCAGTATAGTATTTTAGTGATGTCATATTATTGTCTTTAATATTGCTCTCTTTGATGTCATTGTCTTTGTGTTTTTTTTATCTTTCTTTTTGATGTTTGCATATGTGTACGAGTATATCACAGCGACTAGTCTAGTTGTTTTTTCTTTAATAAATATTTGTCGCTGCTAACCGAAGTAGCGTTGTCTTTTGTGGGTCCCTTGGGTTGTGCCGTTCCCTGCCACAGGTTCTCCAGCAGAAGCCGCGAAGAATCCAGAAGCCGCCGCCGTCACCAGCTCCAGATTAAGGTACGCCATCTTGCACCACACCGTACAGGGGCACTGTCACACGTGCATAAATCTGCATTTACACAAACAACTGCTGCTATAAGTAAATTCAATTTATTGCTTCTTCAATTCAAACATAGCTGGGGCACCAACTCTACTTGAGTCATTTTATATTTTAACATGTATATGTATATATACTTTTCTTGTGTCTTGAGTCTTGCGTCATTATTGAGGAATTGGAGCTAATGAGACTGTGAGGAATTAAGTGTAAAAGTTAGTGCTGTGATCAGTATTTAATTTTAATGTTTTTTTTTTTCAAGCTGGCTGCCTGATATCACATGCAGTTTCTTTATTCACTGAATCATATTTAAATAAAGCGCCTGAGGTTTACTGACTTGTCACAATTTTTCCTACAGAGTAGGCAAGAACAAAACATATAGGACTATGATATTAATATGTATATAAATGACAGTTTGTGTAACAGGAAGCTGGATATTACATAAATAGGCATAAGTTGAAGTCACAGGGGTGTATTCAATGCTTTCTGCGAGCTGTGACAGCGAGCAGTGCTGCCTGCTCACTGGTCAGTATTCAACTGACCCCCTGAACACGCCGTTTCCTTGCCGCTAGGTTTTTAGAGTGAGGGGGAAACGGCATGTGCGGCCATAAAACAGCGAGGCTCGCGGCTAAATGCAGCGGGCTCCCTGCATTAGACGTGAGCCTCGCTGTTTGGGGGAATCCTCACTGTCCTCTGACAGCAAGGATTTCCCCGGCGCAATGATTACAATGAGCGGTCGGCACGGCGGTTAAACAGCGAGGTTCGCTTGTTTTCGTCGATTCCTGTCGTTTAACCCCCTCGCCGGCCGCATTTAATACACGCCATAGTAGGGGAATCCATTCCTCTGCTCTAATCAACATGACAATAGTACTGTACTACATCTGGATCTTGCAAATATGTGTTCGCCACCCCATAGAGTAGTGAGTACTTTATTGTGAATCTGGAATTGGGCTAAGGGTGCCGGGATGGGATGCAGTTGCCACAGTTACCACCCCCAAAACGTCAGCTTCCTGTCAATCAAATAAGGTGCCCATTTATCATTCAATATTTGCAGTTAAATCCCCGGAAACACCCGTTGTCGGGGGTTAGCCGCAAATATTAAGTATCTCCTGAATGCATCAGGAGGGACCCAAAATCTCCTGCACCACAGCCGGCCGCATCCCCCAAGGGTGTAACTACCATAGGTGCAAGGGGTGCAGCTGCTATGGGGCCCAGAGCTGTAGGGGGCCCATCTTTGCTGTATAAGTAATATGTTTTACTTATATGTATCTGTTGCTAAATAGGGAGCCCTTACAAACTTTTGCTATGGGGCCTATTAATATCTAGTTACGCCACTGGCATCCCCTATAGGTTTCTAGGTATCATCATCAGGCAGCATTGCATCCCCGGACTACCGCCATTCTGAGGTGGTGGTAGCCCATTGTAGCCTATGGGCTACACACCGCAGTGCCGCCGGGGCAGGACAGTAAAAAACGGAACTGCACAGCACCCTGGAACGCCGGACCGGCTCCATTCATCAATATCTATCATTCTGGAGCTTGTAGTGTCTGGTCAGGGGGGTGTCACCTGTCACCAAGGAGAGGAGAAAGGAGAGAATAAAGCTACCTTGCATGGTCTGGGTAACATGTCCCATGTCCCCAGTGAAAGTTATCACAGCACCCTATCGGACTGGACATCTCCGGAATACAAAGTTTGATAGTCCGGTCTGGCTTTCCGTTCCGTTCCAGTTTTCACTTAGTCCCCTTTGCAAACAGGTGTAAGTTCAACTCACCATTAGCCCACAAGCATTAATGACCCATATTGCCATAATATATGTAATTAATGCTTGTGCAGAACATCCATTTGCTTCATATCACAATTCACATTTGTGTCTATGTGCAAATCATATTTGACCACTCCCCAGAAAGGTGGCCATGTCTCCCGCACCCACATCCAGTCGTTCGCAGAAACTGTGTCCCCTTATTTACAGAAGTGGGCGGTCCAAGGGGGCCTGATGATGCAATTCATGATGAATTACACCCCCAATAAGCCTATGGTACTTATGTAATATCTGGGCGCCCGTTTTTTTCATCGCATCGCATATAGTGGCATACAATTCATGCAAAGCGATTTTTCATTGTAAAGACCCGACTTTCAATTGTATAGTCACCCATGGGTGATTTCATACCCCCACTATCCAACTACGCATGGAATTACTTTTATATAGTGTGGCGAGCGCAGCGAGCCACCGAGCCCGAAGCGTGGTAAGCGGACTTAGAATACATGTAAAGTAATCCGCGTCCACTCGCCACGCTTCGGGCTCGGTGGCTTGCCACACTATATAAAATCAACTCCATGTGTAGTTGGATAGCGGGGGTATGAAATCACCCATGGTTGACTATAGAATTAAAAATCGGGTCTTTACATTGAAAAATCGCATCGCATTAAGTAGTGGCATGCAATGAAAAAATCGGGCGCCCAGATAATACTTAAGTACCAAGCCTCTTGTTACAACGCTCAGTGGCATAGCTAAGTTTTGGGCGCCCCCCCCGCCAAGCACCCCCCCCCCCCCAATCCCCCGCAGCCTTACCTATTGCGCTGGTCCCAGCGGCTCCGTTCTTCTGCTGAGGACCACCACAAAATGGCCGCCCCCATACAGCAGAGAGTTTCAGAGAACAGTGTGCTATATGGGGGCGGCCATTTTGTGGTGGTTCTCAGCAGAAGAACGGAGCCGCCGGGACCAGCGAGATAGCTAAGTCTGCGGGGGATAGGGGGGGTGTAACTATAGCACCGCAGCCGACGGCGCCCCCACATGCACAGCGTCCCCCCGCGGTGGCTGCGGTGCTATAGTTACACCTAGGGTTACCACCTAGTCCCTTTAATTCCGGACACATGTTAATTACACAGGTTCTGTGGCAGTTTAAAATCAGGTGAAGTGGAGTCTTGAAGTCAGCCAGCCACAGAACCTGTGTAATTAATATGTGTCCGGAATTAAAGGGACTAGGTGGTAACCCTAGTTACACCACTGACAACGCTCCCTTTCACTAAAACCATACCTCCCAACATGACCCATGCCAGGAGGGACAGAATGCTCTGTTTCTGGACTTCCCTCTTAATGTATGATTGCCATCACCTGTTTAAACAGGATAATTGATGAGAAAGGTTCTTCAACACAGGTGATGGCAATCATAATTAAGGGAGAAGTCCTGAAACAGAGCATTCTGTCTCTCCTGGAGAGGGACATGTTGGGAGGTATGCTAAAACCACTTCACACAATTCTCTGACATTCACTGGAGAACAAAAGTGAATGGGACAACATACCGCACCATCCAATTTCTAGATTCTTTGGGTTGGTCTGATAGATAGACAGACAGATATAAATTATGGAAAGCATAAGTGATAGAAAGATGGGCGCAAAACAGTGACCTGGGCGGCAGGAAACAATATTTACAGCAATGCCTGGTTCCGGGCCCGGGGTAATGCTAAAGTCTACATTCTAACAAATAGCTTTGGCCTGCATTTCCAATCATGTACTAACGCCAAACCAATAGGAAGCCAGGAAATGCCGGGACTTCTAGTTCATTAGCATTTGGCGTCGGTTAAGTGTACGGACAGCGTCCAGTAACATACAGTGCATAAGAGTATGGATCATGTGACTTGCTGCTGTGGATCACATGACGAGCCCAAGCATCTCTCGTTACTATAGCGACCTACTGCAGCCATGACGCTTCGCGTTGCATTATGGGATGAGAATGGCACTGCCGGGCTTACCCGGTGCGACCGAAGAGGGGGAAGCCATGGAACCAGTGCGAGGGTTTCAAGCAGGAGCCGAATTTGATGTACGACTGGAGAGTCTGCAGCGCAGCATGAGGGACTGGTGAGCGCTGAGAGGAGGAGTGAAGTGACTGTGTGATGGGTGACACATATACTCCCATGGTCCCTCCACCATCTCGGGTGTAGATCATATTGTCGACCCCACTTAGGTCGACAGTCATTAGGTCGACACCACTGGGTCGACAGGCAGCTAGGTCGACATGGGACAAGATCGACATGGTTCTAGGTCGACATGGGTTAGGTTGACATGGGTTTTTTCACTCTTTTTTACCCGAATATCGACACAGTCGACATGGACACAATTGGACGTCAACCGCAGCCCCTCGCATCACTCGCTTGCTTCGCTCTCAATGCTTCGGGCATGGTGCCTTGCTGCGCTCAGCACACTATTTTATTCTCCCACCACTCCCTAGTGGATGGTAGGGCATGAAAATACCGCCTGTCAGCTAAAAAAAACAGTGAAAAAAATCCCATGTCGACGTTGCGACCTGTCGAACTAGGACCATGTCGACCTAGACACCTGTCGACCTTCATCCATGTCGACCTAATGACTGTCGACCTAAGTGAAGTTGACAATTCGACCGTTTCCCACCATCTCTTGTATCCAGCCTTTACAGTGATGTGTACCCCAGCTCAGAGCCCTTTCCCGTCCTTACAGAATGCAACACTATGGGGTTATATATGAAATAATATTAAATATGACTATTTATGCAGTGTTGTGTTTGGTTTGCAGCTACTGTGTGGCAGTGTGTTTACATACGTTAAGCAGGGGGCTTAACTACCAGTTGCCAGCATGGCACTGGTAAGAGGTGCTGCTGATTGAGCATGGGGTACCCCCAGCTCAGCCACCGAGTCAATGACGTTTCTGAGCAAGTCCTTAATTTTGCCAATGGTACCCATAGATCCGCTACTGCCTTAAAACTGCCCCAGTATTAAGTGGCAACACTGGTTTCATTCCTAAATATTGCTCTTGTTTATATGGCAGAAGTTTTCATTTGGCTCTCACAACTATTTATCTTAGTCTCCATTTATTTCATTATGTATTTTATTGCTTTGGATGCATAGTATAATGAGTTTAGATTTCCATCTAAAAGTCTGCTGAGGTTTGGGTATGGAAATATGTGCCATAGTGGGATGCGGCAGCTGGAATACTGATGCCGGAACAGCACTCACAATGCCGGTGACGGAATTCCAAATGACCCTATCCAGCACGTAAGTATGCTGGGACTAGTTAGGGTTAGGCTGCAGGGTAGTTGTTAGGTTTAGGTAGCATACAGGAGGTTAGGGTTAGGCACTATGGGGTTAGGCTGTCTGGGGGAGGAGTTCCTGGGGAGGGTTAGTATACTTACCTAGAAAGTGTTGGGATTTTTCCTATAGAGGCAGTCAGCCCGAGCACAGAGATGATGATGATACCATCCCACTATAACACATTGGCTGTTTGGCCATCTGACTTTTATTTTTTTTCTCTTTAAATATTTCAGTGAAATGAAAAGATTGGAATTGGAAAAAAAGCTGTTTCAATGCAATGCATCTTGTGCACATCTGTAAGTATGCTGAACATGTATCATGAAGTTGTTAACATTTGTTTTTGTGTGTCAGCCATGTTTAGGTTCACCTGTGGAAACAGGTCCTGGGACATCAGAAGCAGTACAGCAACAGACTTACTGAATGACAACCTGCTGCGTGGTGGTGGGGTTGAGGGGTTACTGCCTATGTTTGTAAAAACAGATAGGAGTCTATGATCTTCTAAAAGGTGCTAAATATATAAGAATTAGATCAATTTGTCCATGTCTGTGAATTGATCTTTTCAGCTCCCCTAATGCTGTGAACACAAGGTTGCTCTATTGAAGCCACATTAGCAAGCAGATTATAAATATTTCCTTTTTTTCCCCAGAAATCATCTTAGGTATATGGCGCTAAAGCGATCTTTAAGCGAAATCTGTGAGAAGGAGAAGAAGGCCCATCTAAGGAACCAGGCGTTCCTGCAGGAATTTTGTGGCATTGAGATGTCTCTACATGCCCTGATCTCAGATTCCAGGAAGTCTCAACATACAAAGGTAATCTAAAGGAAATGTGTTATTTATCAATTGTCGGCAACAGAAAATCCAGCCACATGATTAAGAGGCTCAGTATAATGGAAGCAGTGTATAAAATTAACTCTAAAATGATTATTTAGGAATGTTGTTAAAATGCAAGCTTTCGAGACTTCTTAGGTCTCTTCCTCAGGCATGGTATAACAAGGTGTGTGAAGAACCACATATTTATACACAGCAGAGTGGGAACAAGATGTGATGGATGGACATTCTTAAGACCAAAACAAAACAAAATAACAGAATGAGCTTGTAAATTGAGTCCTTAATTAGTTTGTAGATAAGTAGTGTGAAAGTTTTATTGTCTCTAAGTTGATGACAGGCCAGAGTTAGAGCTCCGATGCCCTCATTCTCTCTGGGCCAGATTCCTCAGATGTTGTAGTGGGCCATAAATCCCTCGGATAGATTCAGTCCTGTGTTAAGGGTGTCAAACGTTGTCATTAATTTGTATTCCCAGACCCTCCTGTCTCTTTGTGATTTGAAATTTCCTTTTAGTATAATCACTTTCATATGATCCTGATTGTGTCCTGGGCTGCAGAAATGTTTGGCCACAGGAAAGTGTGTCTTTTTTTCCTTTATTGTGTGGCGATGGGACCTCATCCTTGCCTTAAGTTTTTGTCCTGTTTCTCCAACATACAGACCCCCAATAGGACATTTGGTGCACAGAATCAGGTACACTACATTGGTAGTAGAACATGTGAATGTCCCTGGGATCTTATAGTCCTGTTGTGTGTTGGGGATCCGTACACTGTCTGTAGTGAGGATATGGGCACAGGTTTTGCAGCTCCTTACATTGCAGGGATAGGTTCCTCTTTGTGTAATGGATGGCAGTGAACTTCGGATTATAATATTTTTCAGGTTTGCAGGTTGTCGGTAACATAGTAGTGGAGGGTCTGGGAATATTGTTTTCAGGCGGTCATCTTTGTGTATGATGTGATGTAGTTTTTTTGCAGTTTTTCTTAGCACCTCAAGCTGTGGGTTGTAGGTGACTACCAGGGGTACACGGTTGTTTCTTTCTCTTTCTTTATATTGGAGAAGTTGATTTCTGGGTATCCTGATGGCTCTGATAATCTGATCGTTGATTGATGTGGGATGATATCCCTGATTTAAAAAGGTCCCTTTAAGTTGTTTTAAGTGGACATCTCTATCTGCTGGGCTGGAGCAGATGCGATGATATCTGATGGCCTGGCTGTAGATAATGGATTTTTTGATGTGTTTCGGGTGGAAGCTGTCCCATCTGAGGTATGAAGGCCGATCCACGGGTTTTCGGTATAGGGTTGTCTGTATTGCGTTGTTTTGAATTGTTATAGTGGTGTCAAGGAAGTTTATCTTGGTATATGAGTAATTCATTGTCAGGTTTATTGTTGGATGAAATCTGTTAAATTTTTCATGGAAATGTATGAGTTCTTGTTCAGAATCAGTCCAGATGATCAGGATATCATCGATGTAACGGAAGTAAGCCAAGGGTTTGATTGAGCAGGATGCCAAGAAGTCACTCTCGAGTTTTGCCATGAACAGATTGGCGTATTGCGGTGCCATTTTACTGCCCATGGCGGTCCCGGTGCGCTGTAGAAATATTTCTTTGCCAAAGGAAAAATAATTGTGTGTAAGGATGAATTTTGTAAGCTGTATTGCAGGACCAGGAGCAATCCCATTGGACTCAAGATATATCTGGCATGCTGTCAGTCCATCTTCATGGGGGATATTGGAATATAAGGATTCCACATCCATGGTGGCAAGGATGGCTCCATTAGGGAGGGGACCTAGGGTTGATAATTTATTCAGTAGGTCCGTGGTATCTTGGAGAAAGCTGGTAGTATGTCTCACCAGTGGTTTCAGGACACCCTCTACCCATCCTGAGATTTTTTCAGTGAGGGTTCCCACGCATGAGATGATTGGCCTCCCTGGGTTGCCGGGCTTATGTATTTTGGGAAGCATGTAGAATATTCCAATTCTGGGACTGTCGGGTATCAAGTCCAAAAGTTCTGTAGACTCTGCTGACAGCCCCCTGACAAGCCTTCTCAACTCCCTTAAATATTTTTGAGTTGGATCTTTGTCTAGTTTGGTATAGTATTGGATATCCATCAGCTGTCTATTTGCTTCCTTAGTATAGTCCGATGTGTCCATGATGACTATGGCCCCACCTTTGTCTGCAGGCTTGATGGTGATTTTCTTGTTGTTTCTTAAGGTGTGAATAGCTCTTCTTTCTTGCACACTGATGTTAAAGTATTCCTTTTTATGTTTTTCCAATATTGTTGACTGGACCACATTTCTAAAAGAGTCAATATATAGGTCCAAAATGGTACTGCGGCCAGGTGGTGGTGTCCAGACAGAACTCTTCTTGTGGACTGGTCTAATTTGTGTTTGGCTATTTGTAGGTTCTGTCTCCTCTCTGTCATGGAAGAACTCCTTCAGTCTTAGTTTCCTAAAATATTCTTCCATGTCACTACATAGTTCTGTTTTGTCGAGAGGCTTGGTCGGACAGAATGTAAGACCTCTAGATAGCACACTGACTTCTACTTTAGTGGGTTTGTGAGATGACAAATTAATCACACAGTTAAATTTACCTGTGTCTTGCTGGGAGTTCTGTTCTATCCCTCCAGACTTGGGGTGGACTTTCTGTGTGCTTGAATAAAGTCCTGCTTTTATGCGAAGTCTGTGAAGTTTCTTTTTCTTGTTATTGATTAGACATAGCTGTAGTGTTTTATAATATTGTTGTAGTATCTGTATTGAGTCCTTTGTGAGGGAGCGCTTTAAAATTTGTATTTCCATTTGGACATTTCTCTTGGTGCTGTAGAAGACATGAATAAGGTGGTTTCGCAGTCTCTCAGAAGTCCTGTAGCAGAGATGATGTGCATATTGAGTTTTGTAGGTGTGCAGAATGGGGTTCTTAAGGCAAAGTCCTTTGGGGATTAAGTGTTCCTTCTTGCATCTGGTTAGAAAAAATAAGTTGCTGTCCAGTTGAGCCAGTTTCTTCAATAAACCTTTTAGTTCCATGTGTGTGCGGTACATTCTGGTATCCTCCATTTAGTCAAAAGAAAAAAGTTTGGTACCGTGTTAGCCAGTTGATAAGAAAAGTTTTATTGTTCCTCAGTGAGAAAAACAAAATAGCAATCTAGCAAATATGATACCTTTTAATGGCTAACAAAAATAAATGTTGTTAAAATGCAAGCTTTCGAGACTTCTTAGGTCTCTTCCTCAGGCATGGTATAACAAGGTGTGTGAAGAACCACATATTTATACACAGCAGAGTGGGAACAAGATGTGATGGATGGACATTCTTAAGACCAAAACAAAACAAAATAACAGAATGAGCTTGTAAATTGAGTCCTTAATTAGTTTGTAGATAAGTAGTGTGAAAGTTTTATTGTCTCTAAGTTGATGACAGGCCAGAGTTAGAGCTCCGATGCCCTCATTCTCTCTGGGCCAGATTCCTCAGATGTTGTAGTGGGCCATAAATCCCTCGGATAGATTCAGTCCTGTGTTAAGGGTGTCAAACGTTGTCATTAATTTGTATTCCCAGACCCTCCTGTCTCTTTGTGATTTGAAATTTCCTTTTAGTATAATCACTTTCATATGATCCTGATTGTGTCCTGGGCTGCAGAAATGTTTGGCCACAGGAAAGTGTGTCTTTTTTTCCTTTATTGTGTGGCGATGGGACCTCATCCTTGCCTTAAGTTTTTGTCCTGTTTCTCCAACATACAGACCCCCAATAGGACATTTGGTGCACAGAATCAGGTACACTACATTGGTAGTAGAACATGTGAATGTCCCTGGGATCTTATAGTCCTGTTGTGTGTTGGGGATCCGTACACTGTCTGTAGTGAGGATATGGGCACAAAAACTTGCAAATGTCCATCAATGTCCCCATCGCTGTCGGCAAACTTGGCAAACTGAATCCGTCCCGCTCGGGGGGTAGCAGCTGACAACGGTCCTCGGGGTACCACGGCCTGTGGTGCCCGCTCCGCATGCCACATCCGAATGATGAGCATGCGTTCTTGTTCCGTTGCCCTCTCCCCTAATTCCGCTAGCCAATCCGCTAGGCTATCCGTGCCGCCCACCCTGGGACACACGGATCCTGGCCCTGCTAGGGAGTGTTGGGAAACGTGGCTGCTGCTAGAGGGGGCGGGGCTTGTGAGTCTCACCGGGTCCAGATGAAGGTCCTCTGTGTGGCTGTCCTCCTGGACACGGTCACCATCAGCGTGCTGCACCTCCTCCCGACTCGACTCCTCCAAGCGCTTGAGCGCCGCCCTCATTTCGTTTACAGTTGCTTTGGAAGGGATATCCACACCCTTCTCCCGACACACGATCTCGAGGTCATCCTTCGACATTCCTCTGAAGTCCGCCATCTTGCGCGTTCTCCTGGCTGCAGTTACTCCTCGCTGAGTAACTCGGCTTCTCCAATCGGGTGACTGAAGAGCCGCCTGGGTTATCCCACCAGAGTTGCGAGATGTTGCCGTCATGGATGGCCTCCCAACTGATGTAGTCCTGGGGAATGATCTTGGGGGTGGAATCGTTACTACATTTGCTAACGCCATCGCCTGGAGTCAAGCTGCCAGACTACAGTCCTTACCATCGACACCAGCACAGCCCAGCTCAGAGGAAAAGACCACAGCGGCCAGACAACCACCAGCACAGCCAACCACAGCATCAACCAGCCCAGAGGAAAAGACTACAGCGGCTAGATCAGCGCATCTCCCCAGCATGCCTTTTGCCTCTGGTGTGCCTACGTCCCCTAGCAACGCAGAGGATGTGTGTGCCAGCTTGTTGTATCCTGTGAGGGTGCCCAGCGATGCTCCTGTTCCTAGTGGTTTGCCAACTCCAGCGGTGAGTATGAGTGACCACACTGACCTTTACATGACTGACCCAAACCAGAATGAACCTAGATATCCCAACCTAGATGCCCCTGTAGAGTGTCCCCCTTTAGGAGAAAGTGAGGGGCACTGGCAGGGGGTTCAGGAGGCTCCGCTCCCTGACCCATCCCTGACAGGCATACGGTGCCAAGCTCGCAGCGGCCTTGATGGGGTGGGGGTAGGGAGTGTACCCGGGCAGGAAGGGTTCAGGCCCAGGGTAGTCAGGAAGGTAGAAGGGGATACACCAGAGAGATTGGGTTCCCCAAGACGTAGGTCCTTTGAGGAGGACAGGAGGGCAGGTCTGACAGTTGTTGCAGACGGGTGCCCGGGAGAAGTGACAGGGGTGCAGTGCCTGGAGGATAGTGTGGGAGGAGACAGGGGTAGGCCCAGACCAGTGAAGGTAGAGGCGACCAGAGGCTGTCGCCGGCCCACAACCCCCAGACAGGTACTGACCTTAGAGACTGTAAGGCCCTACAGACCAGTTGTCCCTGACTCTAGTTTGGTAGTGACGCCCCTTACAGTAGTGACTAGGAAGAAACTACATCACATCATACACAAAGATGACCGCCTGAAAACAATATTCCCAGACCCTCCACTACTATGTTACCGACAACCTGCAAACCTGAAAAATATTATAATCCGAAGTTCACTGCCATCCATTACACAAAGAGGAACCTATCCCTGCAATGTAAGGAGCTGCAAAACCTGTGCCCATATCCTCACTACAGACAGTGTACGGATCCCCAACACACAACAGGACTATAAGATCCCAGGGACATTCACATGTTCTACTACCAATGTAGTGTACCTGATTCTGTGCACCAAATGTCCTATTGGGGGTCTGTATGTTGGAGAAACAGGACAAAAACTTAAGGCAAGGATGAGGTCCCATCGCCACACAATAAAGGAAAAAAAGACACACTTTCCTGTGGCCAAACATTTCTGCAGCCCAGGACACAATCAGGATCATATGAAAGTGATTATACTAAAAGGAAATTTCAAATCACAAAGAGACAGGAGGGTCTGGGAATACAAATTAATGACAACGTTTGACACCCTTAACACAGGACTGAATCTATCCGAGGGATTTATGGCCCACTACAACATCTGAGGAATCTGGCCCAGAGAGAATGAGGGCATCGGAGCTCTAACTCTGGCCTGTCATCAACTTAGAGACAATAAAACTTTCACACTACTTATCTACAAACTAATTAAGGACTCAATTTACAAGCTCATTCTGTTATTTTGTTTTGTTTTGGTCTTAAGAATGTCCATCCATCACATCTTGTTCCCACTCTGCTGTGTATAAATATGTGGTTCTTCACACACCTTGTTATACCATGCCTGAGGAAGAGACCTAAGAAGTCTCGAAAGCTTGCATTTTAACAACATTTATTTTTGTTAGCCATTAAAAGGTATCATATTTGCTAGATTGCTATTTTGTTTTTCTCACTGAGGAACAATAAAACTTTTCTTATCAACTGGCTAACACGGTACCAAACTTTTTTCTTTTGACTAAATGGAGGATACCAGAATGTACCGCACACACATGGAACTAAAAGGTTTATTGAAGAAACTGGCTCAACTGGACAGCAACTTATTTTTTCTAACCAGATGCAAGAAGGAACACTTAATCCCCAAAGGACTTTGCCTTAAGAACCCCATTCTGCACACCTACAAAACTCAATATGCACATCATCTCTGCTACAGGACTTCTGAGAGACTGCGAAACCACCTTATTCATGTCTTCTACAGCACCAAGAGAAATGTCCAAATGGAAATACAAATTTTAAAGCGCTCCCTCACAAAGGACTCAATACAGATACTACAACAATATTATAAAACACTACAGCTATGTCTAATCAATAACAAGAAAAAGAAACTTCACAGACTTCGCATAAAAGCAGGACTTTATTCAAGCACACAGAAAGTCCACCCCAAGTCTGGAGGGATAGAACAGAACTCCCAGCAAGACACAGGTAAATTTAACTGTGTGATTAATTTGTCATCTCACAAACCCACTAAAGTAGAAGTCAGTGTGCTATCTAGAGGTCTTACATTCTGTCCGACCAAGCCTCTCGACAAAACAGAACTATGTAGTGACATGGAAGAATATTTTAGGAAACTAAGACTGAAGGAGTTCTTCCATGACAGAGAGGAGACAGAACCTACAAATAGCCAAACACAAATTAGACCAGTCCACAAGAAGAGTTCTGTCTGGACACCACCACCTGGCCGCAGTACCATTTTGGACCTATATATTGACTCTTTTAGAAATGTGGTCCAGTCAACAATATTGGAAAAACATAAAAAGGAATACTTTAACATCAGTGTGCAAGAAAGAAGAGCTATTCACACCTTAAGAAACAACAAGAAAATCACCATCAAGCCTGCAGACAAAGGTGGGGCCATAGTCATCATGGACACATCGGACTATACTAAGGAAGCAAATAGACAGCTGATGGATATCCAATACTATACCAAACTAGACAAAGATCCAACTCAAAAATATTTAAGGGAGTTGAGAAGGCTTGTCAGGGGGCTGTCAGCAGAGTCTACAGAACTTTTGGACTTGATACCCGACAGTCCCAGAATTGGAATATTCTACATGCTTCCCAAAATACATAAGCCCGGCAACCCAGGGAGGCCAATCATCTCATGCGTGGGAACCCTCACTGAAAAAATCTCAGGATGGGTAGAGGGTGTCCTGAAACCACTGGTGAGACATACTACCAGCTTTCTCCAAGATACCACGGACCTACTGAATAAATTATCAACCCTAGGTCCCCTCCCTAATGGAGCCATCCTTGCCACCATGGATGTGGAATCCTTATATTCCAATATCCCCCATGAAGATGGACTGACAGCATGCCAGATATATCTTGAGTCCAATGGGATTGCTCCTGGTCCTGCAATACAGCTTACAAAATTCATCCTTACACACAATTATTTTTCCTTTGGCAAAGAAATATTTCTACAGCGCACCGGGACCGCCATGGGCAGTAAAATGGCACCGCAATACGCCAATCTGTTCATGGCAAAACTCGAGAGTGACTTCTTGGCATCCTGCTCAATCAAACCCTTGGCTTACTTCCGTTACATCGATGATATCCTGATCATCTGGACTGATTCTGAACAAGAACTCATACATTTCCATGAAAAATTTAACAGATTTCATCCAACAATAAACCTGACAATGAATTACTCATATACCAAGATAAACTTCCTTGACACCACTATAACAATTCAAAACAACGCAATACAGACAACCCTATACCGAAAACCCGTGGATCGGCCTTCATACCTCAGATGGGACAGCTTCCACCCGAAACACATCAAAAAATCCATTATCTACAGCCAGGCCATCAGATATCATCGCATCTGCTCCAGCCCAGCAGATAGAGATGTCCACTTAAAACAACTTAAAGGGACCTTTTTAAATCAGGGATATCATCCCACATCAATCAACGATCAGATTATCAGAGCCATCAGGATACCCAGAAATCAACTTCTCCAATATAAAGAAAGAGAAAGAAACAACCGTGTACCCCTGGTAGTCACCTACAACCCACAGCTTGAGGTGCTAAGAAAAACTGCAAAAAAACTACATCACATCATACACAAAGATGACCGCCTGAAAACAATATTCCCAGACCCTCCACTACTATGTTACCGACAACCTGCAAACCTGAAAAATATTATAATCCGAAGTTCACTGCCATCCATTACACAAAGAGGAACCTATCCCTGCAATGTAAGGAGCTGCAAAACCTGTGCCCATATCCTCACTACAGACAGTGTACGGATCCCCAACACACAACAGGACTATAAGATCCCAGGGACATTCACATGTTCTACTACCAATGTAGTGTACCTGATTCTGTGCACCAAATGTCCTATTGGGGGTCTGTATGTTGGAGAAACAGGACAAAAACTTAAGGCAAGGATGAGGTCCCATCGCCACACAATAAAGGAAAAAAAGACACACTTTCCTGTGGCCAAACATTTCTGCAGCCCAGGACACAATCAGGATCATATGAAAGTGATTATACTAAAAGGAAATTTCAAATCACAAAGAGACAGGAGGGTCTGGGAATACAAATTAATGACAACGTTTGACACCCTTAACACAGGACTGAATCTATCCGAGGGATTTATGGCCCACTACAACATCTGAGGAATCTGGCCCAGAGAGAATGAGGGCATCGGAGCTCTAACTCTGGCCTGTCATCAACTTAGAGACAATAAAACTTTCACACTACTTATCTACAAACTAATTAAGGACTCAATTTACAAGCTCATTCTGTTATTTTGTTTTGTTTTGGTCTTAAGAATGTCCATCCATCACATCTTGTTCCCACTCTGCTGTGTATAAATATGTGGTTCTTCACACACCTTGTTATACCATGCCTGAGGAAGAGACCTAAGAAGTCTCGAAAGCTTGCATTTTAACAACATTTATTTTTGTTAGCCATTAAAAGGTATCATATTTGCTAGATTGCTATTTTGTTTTTCTCACTGAGGAACAATAAAACTTTTCTTATCAACTGGCTAACACGGTACCAAACTTTTTTCTTTTGACTAAATGGAGGATACCAGAATGTACCGCACACACATGGAACTAAAAGGTTTATTGAAGAAACTGGCTCAACTGGACAGCAACTTATTTTTTCTAACCAGATGCAAGAAGGAACACTTAATCCCCAAAGGACTTTGCCTTAAGAACCCCATTCTGCACACCTACAAAACTCAATATGCACATCATCTCTGCTACAGGACTTCTGAGAGACTGCGAAACCACCTTATTCATGTCTTCTACAGCACCAAGAGAAATGTCCAAATGGAAATACAAATTTTAAAGCGCTCCCTCACAAAGGACTCAATACAGATACTACAACAATATTATAAAACACTACAGCTATGTCTAATCAATAACAAGAAAAAGAAACTTCACAGACTTCGCATAAAAGCAGGACTTTATTCAAGCACACAGAAAGTCCACCCCAAGTCTGGAGGGATAGAACAGAACTCCCAGCAAGACACAGGTAAATTTAACTGTGTGATTAATTTGTCATCTCACAAACCCACTAAAGTAGAAGTCAGTGTGCTATCTAGAGGTCTTACATTCTGTCCGACCAAGCCTCTCGACAAAACAGAACTATGTAGTGACATGGAAGAATATTTTAGGAAACTAAGACTGAAGGAGTTCTTCCATGACAGAGAGGAGACAGAACCTACAAATAGCCAAACACAAATTAGACCAGTCCACAAGAAGAGTTCTGTCTGGACACTACCACCTGGCCGCAGTACCATTTTGGACCTATATATTGACTCTTTTAGAAATGTGGTCCAGTCAACAATATTGGAAAAACATAAAAAGGAATACTTTAACATCAGTGTGCAAGAAAGAAGAGCTATTCACACCTTAAGAAACAACAAGAAAATCACCATCAAGCCTGCAGACAAAGGTGGGGCCATAGTCATCATGGACACATCGGACTATACTAAGGAAGCAAATAGACAGCTGATGGATATCCAATACTATACCAAACTAGACAAAGATCCAACTCAAAAATATTTAAGGGAGTTGAGAAGGCTTGTCAGGGGGCTGTCAGCAGAGTCTACAGAACTTTTGGACTTGATACCCGACAGTCCCAGAATTGGAATATTCTACATGCTTCCCAAAATACATAAGCCCGGCAACCCAGGGAGGCCAATCATCTCATGCGTGGGAACCCTCACTGAAAAAATCTCAGGATGGGTAGAGGGTGTCCTGAAACCACTGGTGAGACATACTACCAGCTTTCTCCAAGATACCACGGACCTACTGAATAAATTATCAACCCTAGGTCCCCTCCCTAATGGAGCCATCCTTGCCACCATGGATGTGGAATCCTTATATTCCAATATCCCCCATGAAGATGGACTGACAGCATGCCAGATATATCTTGAGTCCAATGGGATTGCTCCTGGTCCTGCAATACAGCTTACAAAATTCATCCTTACACACAATTATTTTTCCTTTGGCAAAGAAATATTTCTACAGCGCACCGGGACCGCCATGGGCAGTAAAATGGCACCGCAATACGCCAATCTGTTCATGGCAAAACTCGAGAGTGACTTCTTGGCATCCTGCTCAATCAAACCCTTGGCTTACTTCCGTTACATCGATGATATCCTGATCATCTGGACTGATTCTGAACAAGAACTCATACATTTCCATGAAAAATTTAACAGATTTCATCCAACAATAAACCTGACAATGAATTACTCATATACCAAGATAAACTTCCTTGACACCACTATAACAATTCAAAACAACGCAATACAGACAACCCTATACCGAAAACCCGTGGATCGGCCTTCATACCTCAGATGGGACAGCTTCCACCCGAAACACATCAAAAAATCCATTATCTACAGCCAGGCCATCAGATATCATCGCATCTGCTCCAGCCCAGCAGATAGAGATGTCCACTTAAAACAACTTAAAGGGACCTTTTTAAATCAGGGATATCATCCCACATCAATCAACGATCAGATTATCAGAGCCATCAGGATACCCAGAAATCAACTTCTCCAATATAAAGAAAGAGAAAGAAACAACCGTGTACCCCTGGTAGTCACCTACAACCCACAGCTTGAGGTGCTAAGAAAAACTGCTAAAAAACTACATCACATCATACACAAAGATGACCGCCTGAAAACAATATTCCCAGACCCTCCACTACTATGTTACCGACAACCTGCAAACCTGAAAAATATTATAATCCGAAGTTCACTGCCATCCATTACACAAAGAGGAACCTATCCCTGCAATGTAAGGAGCTGCAAAACCTGTGCCCATATCCTCACTACAGACAGTGTACGGATCCCCAACACACAACAGGACTATAAGATCCCAGGGACATTCACATGTTCTACTACCAATGTAGTGTACCTGATTCTGTGCACCAAATGTCCTATTGGGGGTCTGTATGTTGGAGAAACAGGACAAAAACTTAAGGCAAGGATGAGGTCCCATCGCCACACAATAAAGGAAAAAAAGACACACTTTCCTGTGGCCAAACATTTCTGCAGCCCAGGACACAATCAGGATCATATGAAAGTGATTATACTAAAAGGAAATTTCAAATCACAAAGAGACAGGAGGGTCTGGGAATACAAATTAATGACAACGTTTGACACCCTTAACACAGGACTGAATCTATCCGAGGGATTTATGGCCCACTACAACATCTGAGGAATCTGGCCCAGAGAGAATGAGGGCATCGGAGCTCTAACTCTGGCCTGTCATCAACTTAGAGACAATAAAACTTTCACACTACTTATCTACAAACTAATTAAGGACTCAATTTACAAGCTCATTCTGTTATTTTGTTTTGTTTTGGTCTTAAGAATGTCCATCCATCACATCTTGTTCCCACTCTGCTGTGTATAAATATGTGGTTCTTCACACACCTTGTTATACCATGCCTGAGGAAGAGACCTAAGAAGTCTCGAAAGCTTGCATTTTAACAACATTTATTTTTGTTAGCCATTAAAAGGTATCATATTTGCTAGATTGCTATTTTGTTTTTCTCACTGAGGAACAATAAAACTTTTCTTATCAACTGGCTAACACGGTACCAAACTTTTTTCTTTTGACTAAATGGAGGATACCAGAATGTACCGCACACACATGGAACTAAAAGGTTTATTGAAGAAACTGGCTCAACTGGACAGCAACTTATTTTTTCTAACCAGATGCAAGAAGGAACACTTAATCCCCAAAGGACTTTGCCTTAAGAACCCCATTCTGCACACCTACAAAACTCAATATGCACATCATCTCTGCTACAGGACTTCTGAGAGACTGCGAAACCACCTTATTCATGTCTTCTACAGCACCAAGAGAAATGTCCAAATGGAAATACAAATTTTAAAGCGCTCCCTCACAAAGGACTCAATACAGATACTACAACAATATTATAAAACACTACAGCTATGTCTAATCAATAACAAGAAAAAGAAACTTCACAGACTTCGCATAAAAGCAGGACTTTATTCAAGCACACAGAAAGTCCACCCCAAGTCTGGAGGGATAGAACAGAACTCCCAGCAAGACACAGGTAAATTTAACTGTGTGATTAATTTGTCATCTCACAAACCCACTAAAGTAGAAGTCAGTGTGCTATCTAGAGGTCTTACATTCTGTCCGACCAAGCCTCTCGACAAAACAGAACTATGTAGTGACATGGAAGAATATTTTAGGAAACTAAGACTGAAGGAGTTCTTCCATGACAGAGAGGAGACAGAACCTACAAATAGCCAAACACAAATTAGACCAGTCCACAAGAAGAGTTCTGTCTGGACACCACCACCTGGCCGCAGTACCATTTTGGACCTATATATTGACTCTTTTAGAAATGTGGTCCAGTCAACAATATTGGAAAAACATAAAAAGGAATACTTTAACATCAGTGTGCAAGAAAGAAGAGCTATTCACACCTTAAGAAACAACAAGAAAATCACCATCAAGCCTGCAGACAAAGGTGGGGCCATAGTCATCATGGACACATCGGACTATACTAAGGAAGCAAATAGACAGCTGATGGATATCCAATACTATACCAAACTAGACAAAGATCCAACTCAAAAATATTTAAGGGAGTTGAGAAGGCTTGTCAGGGGGCTGTCAGCAGAGTCTACAGAACTTTTGGACTTGATACCCGACAGTCCCAGAATTGGAATATTCTACATGCTTCCCAAAATACATAAGCCCGGCAACCCAGGGAGGCCAATCATCTCATGCGTGGGAACCCTCACTGAAAAAATCTCAGGATGGGTAGAGGGTGTCCTGAAACCACTGGTGAGACATACTACCAGCTTTCTCCAAGATACCACGGACCTACTGAATAAATTATCAACCCTAGGTCCCCTCCCTAATGGAGCCATCCTTGCCACCATGGATGTGGAATCCTTATATTCCAATATCCCCCATGAAGATGGACTGACAGCATGCCAGATATATCTTGAGTCCAATGGGATTGCTCCTGGTCCTGCAATACAGCTTACAAAATTCATCCTTACACACAATTATTTTTCCTTTGGCAAAGAAATATTTCTACAGCGCACCGGGACCGCCATGGGCAGTAAAATGGCACCGCAATACGCCAATCTGTTCATGGCAAAACTCGAGAGTGACTTCTTGGCATCCTGCTCAATCAAACCCTTGGCTTACTTCCGTTACATCGATGATATCCTGATCATCTGGACTGATTCTGAACAAGAACTCATACATTTCCATGAAAAATTTAACAGATTTCATCCAACAATAAACCTGACAATGAATTACTCATATACCAAGATAAACTTCCTTGACACCACTATAACAATTCAAAACAACGCAATACAGACAACCCTATACCGAAAACCCGTGGATCGGCCTTCATACCTCAGATGGGACAGCTTCCACCCGAAACACATCAAAAAATCCATTATCTACAGCCAGGCCATCAGATATCATCGCATCTGCTCCAGCCCAGCAGATAGAGATGTCCACTTAAAACAACTTAAAGGGACCTTTTTAAATCAGGGATATCATCCCACATCAATCAACGATCAGATTATCAGAGCCATCAGGATACCCAGAAATCAACTTCTCCAATATAAAGAAAGAGAAAGAAACAACCAACCGTGTACCCCTGGTAGTCACCTACAACCCACAGCTTGAGGTGCTAAGAAAAACTGCAAAAAAACTACATCACATCATACACAAAGATGACCGCCTGAAAACAATATTCCCAGACCCTCCACTACTATGTTACCGACAACCTGCAAACCTGAAAAATATTATAATCCGAAGTTCACTGCCATCCATTACACAAAGAGGAACCTATCCCTGCAATGTAAGGAGCTGCAAAACCTGTGCCCATATCCTCACTACAGACAGTGTACGGATCCCCAACACACAACAGGACTATAAGATCCCAGGGACATTCACATGTTCTACTACCAATGTAGTGTACCTGATTCTGTGCACCAAATGTCCTATTGGGGGTCTGTATGTTGGAGAAACAGGACAAAAACTTAAGGCAAGGATGAGGTCCCATCGCCACACAATAAAGGAAAAAAAGACACACTTTCCTGTGGCCAAACATTTCTGCAGCCCAGGACACAATCAGGATCATATGAAAGTGATTATACTAAAAGGAAATTTCAAATCACAAAGAGACAGGAGGGTCTGGGAATACAAATTAATGACAACGTTTGACACCCTTAACACAGGACTGAATCTATCCGAGGGATTTATGGCCCACTACAACATCTGAGGAATCTGGCCCAGAGAGAATGAGGGCATCGGAGCTCTAACTCTGGCCTGTCATCAACTTAGAGACAATAAAACTTTCACACTACTTATCTACAAACTAATTAAGGACTCAATTTACAAGCTCATTCTGTTATTTTGTTTTGTTTTGGTCTTAAGAATGTCCATCCATCACATCTTGTTCCCACTCTGCTGTGTATAAATATGTGGTTCTTCACACACCTTGTTATACCATGCCTGAGGAAGAGACCTAAGAAGTCTCGAAAGCTTGCATTTTAACAACATTTATTTTTGTTAGCCATTAAAAGGTATCATATTTGCTAGATTGCTATTTTGTTTTTCTCACTGAGGAACAATAAAACTTTTCTTATCAACTGGCTAACACGGTACCAAACTTTTTTCTTTTGACTAAATGGAGGATACCAGAATGTACCGCACACACATGGAACTAAAAGGTTTATTGAAGAAACTGGCTCAACTGGACAGCAACTTATTTTTTCTAACCAGATGCAAGAAGGAACACTTAATCCCCAAAGGACTTTGCCTTAAGAACCCCATTCTGCACACCTACAAAACTCAATATGCACATCATCTCTGCTACAGGACTTCTGAGAGACTGCGAAACCACCTTATTCATGTCTTCTACAGCACCAAGAGAAATGTCCAAATGGAAATACAAATTTTAAAGCGCTCCCTCACAAAGGACTCAATACAGATACTACAACAATATTATAAAACACTACAGCTATGTCTAATCAATAACAAGAAAAAGAAACTTCACAGACTTCGCATAAAAGCAGGACTTTATTCAAGCACACAGAAAGTCCACCCCAAGTCTGGAGGGATAGAACAGAACTCCCAGCAAGACACAGGTAAATTTAACTGTGTGATTAATTTGTCATCTCACAAACCCACTAAAGTAGAAGTCAGTGTGCTATCTAGAGGTCTTACATTCTGTCCGACCAAGCCTCTCGACAAAACAGAACTATGTAGTGACATGGAAGAATATTTTAGGAAACTAAGACTGAAGGAGTTCTTCCATGACAGAGAGGAGACAGAACCTACAAATAGCCAAACACAAATTAGACCAGTCCACAAGAAGAGTTCTGTCTGGACACCACCACCTGGCCGCAGTACCATTTTGGACCTATATATTGACTCTTTTAGAAATGTGGTCCAGTCAACAATATTGGAAAAACATAAAAAGGAATACTTTAACATCAGTGTGCAAGAAAGAAGAGCTATTCACACCTTAAGAAACAACAAGAAAATCACCATCAAGCCTGCAGACAAAGGTGGGGCCATAGTCATCATGGACACATCGGACTATACTAAGGAAGCAAATAGACAGCTGATGGATATCCAATACTATACCAAACTAGACAAAGATCCAACTCAAAAATATTTAAGGGAGTTGAGAAGGCTTGTCAGGGGGCTGTCAGCAGAGTCTACAGAACTTTTGGACTTGATACCCGACAGTCCCAGAATTGGAATATTCTACATGCTTCCCAAAATACATAAGCCCGGCAACCCAGGGAGGCCAATCATCTCATGCGTGGGAACCCTCACTGAAAAAATCTCAGGATGGGTAGAGGGTGTCCTGAAACCACTGGTGAGACATACTACCAGCTTTCTCCAAGATACCACGGACCTACTGAATAAATTATCAACCCTAGGTCCCCTCCCTAATGGAGCCATCCTTGCCACCATGGATGTGGAATCCTTATATTCCAATATCCCCCATGAAGATGGACTGACAGCATGCCAGATATATCTTGAGTCCAATGGGATTGCTCCTGGTCCTGCAATACAGCTTACAAAATTCATCCTTACACACAATTATTTTTCCTTTGGCAAAGAAATATTTCTACAGCGCACCGGGACCGCCATGGGCAGTAAAATGGCACCGCAATACGCCAATCTGTTCATGGCAAAACTCGAGAGTGACTTCTTGGCATCCTGCTCAATCAAACCCTTGGCTTACTTCCGTTACATCGATGATATCCTGATCATCTGGACTGATTCTGAACAAGAACTCATACATTTCCATGAAAAATTTAACAGATTTCATCCAACAATAAACCTGACAATGAATTACTCATATACCAAGATAAACTTCCTTGACACCACTATAACAATTCAAAACAACGCAATACAGACAACCCTATACCGAAAACCCGTGGATCGGCCTTCATACCTCAGATGGGACAGCTTCCACCCGAAACACATCAAAAAATCCATTATCTACAGCCAGGCCATCAGATATCATCGCATCTGCTCCAGCCCAGCAGATAGAGATGTCCACTTAAAACAACTTAAAGGGACCTTTTTAAATCAGGGATATCATCCCACATCAATCAACGATCAGATTATCAGAGCCATCAGGATACCCAGAAATCAACTTCTCCAATATAAAGAAAGAGAAAGAAACAACCGTGTACCCCTGGTAGTCACCTACAACCCACAGCTTGAGGTGCTAAGAAAAACTGCAAAAAAACTACATCACATCATACACAAAGATGACCGCCTGAAAACAATATTCCCAGACCCTCCACTACTATGTTACCGACAACCTGCAAACCTGAAAAATATTATAATCCGAAGTTCACTGCCATCCATTACACAAAGAGGAACCTATCCCTGCAATGTAAGGAGCTGCAAAACCTGTGCCCATATCCTCACTACAGACAGTGTACGGATCCCCAACACACAACAGGACTATAAGATCCCAGGGACATTCACATGTTCTACTACCAATGTAGTGTACCTGATTCTGTGCACCAAATGTCCTATTGGGGGTCTGTATGTTGGAGAAACAGGACAAAAACTTAAGGCAAGGATGAGGTCCCATCGCCACACAATAAAGGAAAAAAAGACACACTTTCCTGTGGCCAAACATTTCTGCAGCCCAGGACACAATCAGGATCATATGAAAGTGATTATACTAAAAGGAAATTTCAAATCACAAAGAGACAGGAGGGTCTGGGAATACAAATTAATGACAACGTTTGACACCCTTAACACAGGACTGAATCTATCCGAGGGATTTATGGCCCACTACAACATCTGAGGAATCTGGCCCAGAGAGAATGAGGGCATCGGAGCTCTAACTCTGGCCTGTCATCAACTTAGAGACAATAAAACTTTCACACTACTTATCTACAAACTAATTAAGGACTCAATTTACAAGCTCATTCTGTTATTTTGTTTTGTTTTGGTCTTAAGAATGTCCATCCATCACATCTTGTTCCCACTCTGCTGTGTATAAATATGTGGTTCTTCACACACCTTGTTATACCATGCCTGAGGAAGAGACCTAAGAAGTCTCGAAAGCTTGCATTTTAACAACATTTATTTTTGTTAGCCATTAAAAGGTATCATATTTGCTAGATTGCTATTTTGTTTTTCTCACTGAGGAACAATAAAACTTTTCTTATCAACTGGCTAACACGGTACCAAACTTTTTTTTTTTTTTTTATTTAGGAATGAAATGCTGTAAAGAAGTGCGGGGTTGCCCGGAAACCCCCTTCTCTTGGCAAGTGACTTAAATGATGACAACAATAGCACTAGTATATAATGATTATTAGAACTGCCGCCACATTACGCAGTGTAAGGGACAGAGCGGAGCTGCTGCACGTGCCCAGTGTGCCAGCTTCTTCTACCACATTTATTGTATGTGTGGATCTGAGCACTCAAACATTGCACTGGACCAGAGAGCAGCTACCAGGAGGCGGAGACAGGAGCCTTACCATGAATTGGGAGATTGCGAGCTTAGAAAGTGCAGTGCTGTTTCTATTATATTTGTTTAGTCTTTTCCTGACCACTTATTTAACTGTTTGAAACAGCCTATACTATAGACCATCTGTACTGTTAAATATTGATACTGTATTCCATACAGCAGGGGTGGCCAAACCGGTCCTCGAGATCTACCAAAGGTCCATGTTTTCCAGGTTACCTAGCTGGTGCACAGCTGTAGTCATTACTAACTGTCACATTTTCTAACCTGATGCATTCATTCCTACTATAGATCCACAGGTTGCCTGGAAAACATGAACTGTTGGTAGATCTTGAGGACAGGTTTGGCCACCCCTGCCATACAGTATTCAGTGTATAAAAAGACCAATATTCAGGGATGTTACTCAGGGCCGGATTTGTCACTAGGCCCATGAGGCACGGGCCTAGGGGCGGCACCTATCACGGCCGGCAGCTGTCAGTCACCCTCTCGATTTATTTTTTATTTTTTAAGTCACTTTTTTTTCTAAATAGTGACCCAGCGCTGCTGTGGGATAAAGGGACTCCGCAATGATGAGGGAGGACGGGACCCAATGCAGCCGGTGGTAGCAGGGACCAGCGCTGCTGCTGAGCTGCAGAGGGGACCGGTGCGGCTGCAGGAGCTGGAGACTTGGCATGGCTTTAGGAGCATGGGACCCAGCGCAGCTGGCAATAGCAGGGGACCCCCTAGCAGCTCCATCCTCCCTCTGGCATGGAAGCTCCGCCCGGTGCCTCCTTCCCACCTCTCCCCCATCCTCAGCCCTTCATGATGCTGCGGCTCCTCTGATGTTGCGGTGTTCTGCATGGTTTTTGCATCTCTCACCTTCAGTAAAGTGTGAATGGAAGAGTGAAAGTTTACATTGTCAGTTGTGAACTATTTTGACCCCTTTGTTTCCACTTCCCCACTCATGACACTGCCTGATGCATTCTGAGACTGATGCACAGCATGCTGCAGGCCATTTCATTCACTGGTGGTGTTGTAGTTTATGTTACACTTTTTTTAACTGCCTCATTTTTCTTCTCCCAAACTTGGGGGTCTCCTGGAGGCAAATCTGTGGTGATAAATTTGAATTTACATGTCTTGCAACATAAATTTGCTTTGTGTCTTGGCATAATGGTAATACAATATTTAGAGGCACAATTGGAGAGTTAGTGATCAAGGGCATTCATGGGAATGCTGGGGGGGCAGAGGTTCATATGGGAAGGGGGGATTATAGGTGCAGGTAGGAGGAAGAAGCATTTGTGGGGAGGGAGGGAGGGAGGGCAGAGGCATGCTTGGTCAGGCAGGAGGCAGCAGTATGTATGGGGAGAAGAGATGATATGTGAATATGGTTCACTCTGGGCTGTTTGCGCGCCCTGTCAGATTTTTAAAGGGCAAAATGCGCCCTGCTAAAACAGCCGGTCCTTTTGGGTTCTTTCTGCAGAGTGAATAGATACTGTGACGGGCACAACCCCAGCAGGGATGCCAGCGGCCTGGCCCCCCACATTATTGATGTTGGCAGGCCCATGCCGCCGAGCTCAAGCTGCCCTCTTTCCCCCTCCACCTTGCCGTGATCCTGGAGGGATCACTATGTGAGGTGAGAGGCAGAGAAACTCCTGGGGATGGAGGATCAAAAGCACGCTTGGTGTGATGCAAGGGGCAGAGATACAGATGGGGAGGTAGTAGGCAGAAGCACTCATGGGGAGGAGTATCAGAGGCACTCATTGGAAGGGCAGCCAAAGGCACGCTTCATAAGGCAGGGTGCAGAGGTACATATGGGGAGGGGAATTGATAGGTACACATGGGAAAGTAGGTGTTAGAAACACTGAGGGCGGGGGGCAGAGGCCCGCTTCATAAGGCAGGGTGCAGAGGTACATATAGGGAGGGGAATTGATAGGTGCACATGGGAAAGTAGGTGTTAGAAACACTGAGGGGAGGGCAGAGGCATGCTTGGTGAAGCAGGAGGCAGACACATTTAGAGGCACAATTGGTATCCATTGGTCAGGTGTGTTCATGGGGATGGGAGGCAGGGATACATATGGGAAAAGGAGATGATAGGTGCATATAGGGAGGTAGCAGGCAGTGGCACACCTGTGGAGGGGGCAGAGGCCATTTTGGGAATGGGGGAATAAGGTGGGAGGCAGAAGCACTCCTTGGGAGAGGGTGGTGGTATGGTTGGAGAGAAAATGGTACATATAGGGAGGGGAGATGATAGGTAAACAAGGTAAGTAGGATGCAGAGACACCAATGGGAACGGGGGAGTCAAAGGCACATTTTTTAAGCCAAGGGTGAGGTACATATGGGAAGGGGTGTATGATAGGCGCACATAAGGAGGCAGAAACACTCATGGGGAGGGGGGAAGAAACATATTTGGAGAGAGATTGAGACACACTTGGGGAAGCAGAGCCTCTCCTGGGAAAGACATCTATCTATCTATCTATCTATCTATCTATCTATCTATCTATCTATCTATCTATCTATCTGTTAACTGCCTCTCAAAATGACAGAACAACATAACAGTGCTGGAGGCTGTGCACGTCTGAATGGAGCAACAGTGCTCCACTGGACACCATAAAGTGGCAAAATACTTAAACCCCCCCATAGATGTGAGGAGCAGACATTAGCCAAATACAGGCTGTGAGGAGCAAACCTCTCTTCCCAGCATGTGTGCCTCAGAGTGCCGTTAGCCTAGCATACTGACCGGGGGAGAAATTTGCTCCGCCCAGGATGGATTGCATATTGTACAGCTGGGGAACTGATGCATGGTCACGTGTTGTCACCATGTGAGAGCCCAGCTGTCTGCCAAGGGGGTTAAATAAAACCTTCTTTCAAAGCTGTTCTGTCATGGGGAAAATTGGGATCCTCATCTCAGGCAGTATCAGTCAATTACTAGTCTCTGTTTTGTGTTGGCACCTTAAGATTATTTCATTAAATAAAAACTTTGGAAGTATGCAATTAATAAATCGCTGAATGTAGTGAAATAGCTTATGATAAAAATAAAGCTGGGATATGAAACAATATAAAATAATTGAAGTAGGGGAGTCAAGCATTTTTCAGAACAGGTGTACACTCAGCACTCTTGTATTTAACCACTTTCATTGTTACTCATTAGGATCCTTTGCAGCTAACATTGTTGCTATGTCAACATGATCTAAAGTGGCATAAAGCCTCGTTGGCTCTGCCAACTAACTATGCAAACGACATGGCAATGGTAAAATTAGAATTTCCAGAACGGACACGCAACATCACATCTGTTTGTATTTTTCCTTCCCCCCCCCCCCCCTTCTTAGTTGACTTTGTTTTCTTTGTGCAATGATGTAAATAACTGTGCACCATTAACCTGCGCCACAGTCTTCCAAAACAAAATGTGGAATTAACACAAAGGGTGAAATTTAATAGGATGAGAGATTCAGAAAGTGAGAGATTTGGTAAGAAATCTCCAGGTTTTTTAAAGCGGCAATCATTTACACTGCAAAACTAGTTTGATTTTGGAAGTGTACATGATTGCCGCTTTAAAAAACTAGAGATTTCTTACCAATCTCTCACTTTCTGAATCTCTCATCCTGTTAAATTTCACTCAAAAAATGTCAATGCTAGTTCCATGCAGGACTGAACCACTGTGGTTCCTGTAGCCTGGTGATCGCTAAGGACAGAAGTTGCACATTGTGTAAGATGTATGAAAGGCAGCTGGGGCAAACACTGCACATAGAGTCCTACACGGTTCAGAGACAGTTTTTATGCAGTTTGAAGGGCTCTGAACCGGTATATAGGACTCAGGCAATAGCTATGAGAGTGCAGTGCAAATGGAATTAGCCACTCATTACATATGTGAATATGTAATGAGCAGCCTATTACATATGCACATATGTAATGAGCCGCTTATTACATATGTACATATGTAATGAGCCACTTATTACACATGCACATATGTAATGTTCGGCTCATTCATATGCACTGCACTCATTACATATGTGCATATGTAATGAGCGGCTCACTACATATGCACTACCCTGTCTTATAGCTACTGTCTGTCCTGCTTTCACACTGCATACCTGCTTGAGACCCGGTATTTATGTGCAGTGTGAAATGTGCAGTGTGAAAGGGGTTTAAACGGTAATATACCTTTTCAAAATACCGGGTCTCAAACGTTTAGGCAATGTGAAAGCAGCATAATGTTAACTCTAAAGGCCCCCATACACTAGTATGATTTGACCACTTTTCACCCGATTCCGACAGATCGGGGAGAGAAATCAGGTGAAAAGTGGCCAAATCGCATGTGTTTGACATCACATCCGAACCGATGTGCGGTCGCGTGTGCGTTAGGTCGGTATGGACGTCAGATGTGCTGCACGAAGGAGAAATCAGATGTGCAGCTGACAGTGCACTTTTGCAGGAGCTTTTTAGCACCTGCGATATATCGCATCCGATTTCCCTTAAACTGCCCGATAGTTCCCGGGGAGTCCTTTTACACTCGCTATATCAAGTGCCAAATCGAATGAAGGGACTCCTCTGGAACTGCCGGTGGAGTTCAAGGGGATTCGGATACGACTTGCCCTTCAGACAAGTCGCACTAATGTATGCATTAAGGATTAAAATTACTATAGCTTCTAAAAATTAATAGAGGTGATGTTGCCTATAGCAACCAATCAGGTTCTGTCTATCATTTCTCTATTGCATTCTAGAAAATGATAGACAAAAGCTGATAACCTTTTTTATTTTTAGTATTCACCTTGTTTTTCCAATATCTCATTCTGAGAACATAACCTATTTGGCCTTGTGGGTTAATTGAATCTTAATTTAATTAGCAATGCGAGTAAGTATGCCAAACTCAAGGTTTTTTTCTTCAACCCCATAGGGCTACATACAAAATTCCTTGACTGCGGTGAGATATGGCAGAAAAGTGGGTGAATAATGTTGCCATAGCCAAAGTTTCTACACCAATGCGACAGCAACTTGCCTGCTTCATAGCTAATAGGATTGTTCCCTTAGAACAGTGGTAGCCAACCACGGCCCTCGAGAGCTACCAACAGTTCACATATTCCAGACAACCTAGCTGCTGCACAGGTGCTGAAACATTTTCAAAGAGCCACAGGTGGAGCTAATTACTTCACTTGTAATTCTGTGAGGAGATCTGGAAAACATTAACTGTTGGTAGCTCTCTAGGACTGGAGTTGGCTACCCCAGCCTTAGTACATCACCCAGATCTAGAGATGTCAACTAGTTCTCTTGTTTTCATATGTGGGCCAATATATTTAATTTTTTTGGTAACTGTGTTTTTCAAGTGGGTGCTACTGGATTTTTTTTCCTGTGAGGGGTCTGATGGTGTGCATTGGCAATTTTAAAATCTTGTTTGGTGTCCAACGAATTGAAAAAGTTGCCTTTTTAACTTTAGGGGGAAAAAATGCCACACAGTGCTAGGTCTGGCGAGTATGTAGGGTGTTTTAGCACTGCAATCTGTTTCTTGGCCAAAAACTGCTTCACAGAGAGAGTTGTGTGTGCTGATACATTGTGCTGATGGAGAGTGAAATCATTTTTCTATACCTTTTGGCCTTTTTCTTCTGCCTTTTTTTTTTTTTTTCTTGCAATGTTGCTAGAACTTTTTGTAGTAATGTAGATTCATCGTTGTGTTTCTGATACCCAGTATTTTAAAATAACATCCTTTATATCAAAGAAATCAATTTGATATAAAGAATTCATTTTTGTTGTTTATGATGGTGTTTTACAGTGCATGGACTGGTGTTATGTCTCCGTATCTTATGGTGCCTACACACATGTTCCTTTTGGCTTGCGATGCGCGCTCCCGTGCATTGCATGTTGCAAGTTCAAAAAGTATGTGCAGCCTGTACTTTCTGTCGTAGATCGCATCGCATCTAGTTCAATTCACACGCTGTTGTAGCGCATCACATGCAATTGATCTAATGCAATGTGATCTAGTACGCGTGCTGTACAGAACATACTGTGGGCCTTATTCTAGTTCACTCTTTCTGACAAAATCCTTCTTAGATGGACAAAACCATGTGCACTGCAGGTGGGGCAGATTTAACTTGTGCAGAGAGAATTAGATTTGGGCGGGGTTTTACTTCAAAGTGAGATCTATATTGCAGTGTAAAAATAAAGCAGCCTGCAGTGCACATGATTTTGTCCATCTAAGAAGGAATTTGTCAGAAAGAGTGAACTCGAATAATTCCCTGTGTGTGGGCACCATTAAACATGTGAATCCACTGGAATTTGTTACAAATTTCTTTAAGTTTCTTCCGTTCAGCAGTGAGAGGCCTTGGAACCATTTTAGCACAAACTTTTCGCTCCTTAAGATGCTGATGCTAAACTTGCCTAACAGTTTGTTTGTCCATGTTTATCATTTCTGCTTTCATTTGGATGCTGATACGATAATTAATTAAAACCATTTTTCCACATTTTCATTTATTTTCATGTACAAAGCCTTCCAGGAAGTTCCTCCTCTTCAGCATCCTCATCAATAAATCTTTCTTTCCCCTCAAACACACGTACACACATCATACAATCTGCCCTGTAAGCCTCTATTAACATATGGAAAGATTTGGTGGCCGTTTTGGTCAATTAAGTAAAAATTAAGTTGCGTTATTATGTTACTCTTCTTTGTTTTTCTTAGTTTAAAATAAACTTCTGAGAAGTGAAACTTTCAAAACTGTTTTGGGATATTCCAAGGTTGTTTCCCCACATCCCTTTAATTCCCACAATATGATTTATTGTACAGTCTTGTTATTTAGTATTTACACCTCATACACTGTTCACATCAATGCCCATGCCAGGCGGAGTGACCGTCAGAAAGGCCCTGGGTAGGAGATGTGTGCACTGCTAATGCCTGGGGTCTCCTCATCACGTCACACATTTGTTATATTACATCCTCAACTTGTTGTTACTGAGAGGAAATGATCACTACCCAGTTCTCTGAGGGCTGGGTATTATGGGAGGGGGGAGTAAATCTGTGGGCGTTATGTGCGTTGATTTATTAAAGTTATGGCATATGCATGCAGGGCACTGGCACTATGCTACCCTATCTATGCCACTGCTGCTTTCTAAAAGATGGCCCTGACCGTTCCAACAACAGCAGCTATTGATCAACAGCTGTGGCTTTTGTTGCCTTATATGGACAGGAGGGGCCAGCTCTTTCCCTGTGTGCGGCAGCTGCCGGCTTTGGGCGGCAAAAGGTGATCCCATGATAATAACGAGATCTTGTGCATGCCCAGAGGAGCCCAGGGACACCGAGACACAGCACATCAGCACTAGGCTGAACCATTGTGCGCTCTATGGTGATCACTGGAGGGGGAGCTTTCACTTCACCACTCTGGGAGACCAGATGTTAATACATCTGGTCGGTGTAGCTTCCTACTTCGGCTCAGTAAAGAGTTGAAGCAGGAAGCGTTCTAGTCGCACGGTATGAATATTTACAGCTATCATATTGTATAGCTACAAGATGATAGATATAAATCTTACTAATATGTGCACACTCTCTTCTTAATTCAGTAATGAACTGTGGGCCTAACTTATATATTTGTACATAGTGACCGTGAGTGTGTCTCGTCTGTTTTATTGGTGTATATCGGCTGTCAGCTGCGAGCTCGTATCTGCAAATTAGACACAATGTTCCTCATCTTTGCTCTGCTCAGACAGGGGCGGAACCAGGAGCAAAATTAGAAATGTGTGGGACCACATAGCAAAATCTTGAACCCCCTGCCCCAGTTTTTATAGTGACACCTACCCTCATGATTACATACCAGCCCATGACCAGACACCCCTACCCACTTCTGCACTAACTACCCTCATGATTACATATAAACCCATCACCTGAAAGCCTCTACCCACTGCTGCCCTAGTAGCCTCATGATTAAATACCAGCCCATCAACCGACACTCCTTTACCAACTGTTTACCTAAACACACCAATAAATACATACCACCCCACTCTACCCAGAGATCCTTATCAAGATGGATTGATTACTGATAATAAGGAAAAATCAGGTATTGAATGCATTCATTTCATCAGTGTTTACTAGAGTAAAGCATGGTGGGAACATTACAAAACATAAGAAAGCATAATGTCACAATACTTAATACTTTATTTACCGAGGAAGAATTACGTAAGCGTCTATGCAAAATAGAAATAAATAAATAAATCTCCAGGGCCTTAGTGGGCCTGCCTAGTGACGGGCAAATTGCACATGTAGTGCCTCTATTTAAAAAGGGTAAGAAGACACAAATAGGAAATTATAGACAAGTCTTAAATTGATAGTAGGAAACTTATTGGAGGGTATTATAAAGGATAGCATTCTGGATTACATGGATCCAAAAAAAGATTATAAGTGGGAACCAACATGAATTTGTGAGGGATAGATCATGTCAAACTATATTTAATTATATTGTGTGAGTAAGTGAGTGGGAACTTAGACCAGTGGATGTGGTCTACTTATATTTTGCATAGGCCTTTGATACGGTTCTTCGCATAAGGTTGATCTACAAAATATGGGAACTGGGTATAGGAAGCAAAATCTGAGCTTGGGCTAAAAATTGGCTGGAGTATAGGGAACAGAGAGTTGCTGTTAATGGAACATTTTCAAAATGGTCTAACGCAGCGGTTCTCAAACTGGGTCCTGACCCCAAAGTGGGTTCAGACCTTCTCTGTATGGGGTCGCGACTCCATGTTGCTGACCATCAGGCGGATTACTTTTCTAATCTCAGTCATTGATTCAAAGAGTATGAAAAATCTTTTGAGTTGTCTGTTATTTTAGACTCCTCCCATCATTTTATGCCTCCACAATGCTGCCATGTATGTGCTGTCTGCTGACTACACATGTGATGTGATGACCTTCTGCAGTAACTTGCTGGGGTCCTGTCATTATTTTTATTGTCTGATGGGGTCCCAGAGCAAAATAGTTTGAGGACCCCTGGTCTAACGTTTTAAGTGGTGTATCACAAGGTTCAGTGCTGGGGCCTCATATTAATGAGGAAAGGTTAGCCAAGAAAGATATGTATACATTTTTGCTTATACAATCAAAATTGAAAAGAAAAATAGACCAAATCGAACTCTGTGTACAGGGCAGTAAAGGGGATATGATCAATATTTATATTGATTTATAAATATATAAAGGGTCAATACAGAGAGCTATCAGGTGAGTTGTTTACCATGAGGTTTCACCATTAAGGTTGGAGGAGAAGACCAGCGAAGGAAGGGTTTCTTCACAGTAAGGGCAGTAAAGTTATAGAATACTCTACCTGAAAAAAGCGATGGCAGACTCAATGGATACATTTAAAAAAAGGGATATACAAATTTCTAGCCGAAAAAGGTATACAGGGACATAACCATAATTCATAAGGTACTTAGCAGTAAATAGGATAACTGTTTTTAGGTTGATCCTGGCATATAAAGGATAAGGAGTAATTTTATCCAGGTAATTTACACCGCAGGAAATCTTGTAGGTTGAATTTAATGGACTCATGTCTATTTTCAACCCCAACAACTATGTAACTTTGTAGCTATCATACATCCCATCCCTCACCTACAAATATGATATTAGTGAACACAATAATTACCTATATGAATTATATATTTATTCTCTGTCTCTCTCCCTACACACACACATAATTCTGTGATAGGCCAATACTTCATGCTAGTCATAGTGCAGACAGGGTGAGATACGACCCACCCCACCCTCTATTCTCTATTTGTTGTGCTGCAGGGCTGGCTCCTTAATACATGAAACACAACAAGCCAGGTTGCAGATGGTGGGCAGGGGCAGTAGGTTTAGTCCCACCCGTCTGGTGGAGGGCAGACCTACAAGGCTGATGGTACCAAAGAAGCCCCACCTGGCCAGACCGAGCCTGCGTATTTTCAGTCCGCTCTCCCCCTTTTAACTTGGCTCTGCCACTGCTTTTCATGCTAGACAGCCAAGCCTCCAATCTTCTCCTACTGGGAGGAGTCACAGACACCACCACAGAAGCTTTTGGCTCTGGCATGAGTGGATACATGGGGATTAGCAGGCCCCTGAGGCAGCCTCATAGCAGCTGCAACTACATCAGTTACGCCGTTGGGTGCGATGGCAGGACAGTCCCTAAAGTTCTGCTAAAATCTGAATAGTTTGCATGTATGGAGACACACAAAGCAGTTTTTTCACATTTGAACATTTTACATACATAACTCTTTGGGATAACAGTTTTCATTTAATGGTCCGAAGTTCTTTAGACTCCACAATCGACAATAACATTTCGATTTTAGTTTGAACACACCCCACCCAAATGTAACTTTCTCTGCACATGTTACATCAGCCCCACCTGCAGTGCACATGGTTTTATCCATTAAAGAAGGCGTTTACAAATTAACCAGAATTATCCCCATATTGCAGTGGCGTCTTCTAAAAACTGCTGCTTATTAATAAAACTCTGAAGACAAAGCATGATGGTCTGGGTCTTTTGCTTAATCCTGAGTTTGCGACTTGCTTAAAGTGACTGGCACTCTGAACCAAAAGGACTACCACAGCATTTTGCAGTGCTAGGCAATACTATTTGGTCAATACCTAGTTGGCCAAGGGTTTATCCTAATCCTACAGCAAAGCAATGACCCAAAGCATACATCAAACTCCAAGTTATATGAGAACTACCTCTAAATAAAATAACCATAAAGTAGGCTTTATATCTTTGAATGGCCAACATTGTCATCGTTCACATCCTGATCTATCCCTGAACTCGCAGATTCTTGTGCACAGCTCTGTGGTTCTACTGTGAGTGCAGCTGGACTTACTCTCATGGACTGACGGGGATGAGCTAATTGATCAACCCGATGATTACTTTTGAAATCTCTAATTGTCCCCCCCCCCCCCCATTGATAACTTTTTAAAATAATATAAATTACATACAGTACATCCCCCAGAAATTTGCTCCCATTTGCGACTCCATGCTTTATTGAAATCTGAGCAAGCCGCTTCAACGGGATAATCCTGAAATAGGAGTGTTCCAAGGAGTGTGACCTGTTTTAATTTTATGCCCTATTGACATACAGTCCATAGTTTACATACTGTATAGACAACAAATGCTGGCTAGCCATACTTGCTCCCAATTTAAATGATATTTACCATGCTCTCATAGAATGTGGCATTACAGTTGTTGTTAATTGAATTCCTCAGGCCCAGCAATTATGCACTGGTAGTAGAAAATAGAAATATGAATCTACAGTTTCTGACACTCTCTTTATTTTCTATAAAAAAAGAAATCTCAGCACTCCTTATCTTTGCCTCTCTTTATGACGGCACTGACCTTTATCTTTACAGAGCCTGTTCTACAAAATAACATGTTTTAAGTAGCTGTCCGTGTCGTGTTGCACCAATACTTTTAACCCCTTCCACAGTGTACAGTACAATTACTTCATGGTGTGACCCAAAATTCACTATTGTTTGGATGCTTGATGGTTTTGCCAAGGACCAGATTGTAGTGCATGTGTGCCTAGGTTGATTTATATAGCCCTTCTTGCAGTGAAGACGCCAGCGTTCAGTATACAGATGCCGGCATCCTGACTACCACTGGGAGACCAGTGGCGGAAACCCAACGTCATGTAGGATGCCGTAGCCAGAATCCCGACTGCCGGGATGCCAAACAGTGAGTATGCGGCCAGCACTAGTGTGCACCCGGGGAAAGGGGGGTTAGGTTTAGGAATTAGTGGTCGGACTTAGGGTTGGGCTATGAGGAAGGGTTGGTTAGGGTTAGGCACCTTAAAAGGAGGGGTGGGTTAGGCAGCTAGGTGTTTAGGTTTAGGCACTAGCAGAGTAGGTTAGGGTCAGGTTTGTGGGTGGAACTTTGGGTTAGGCTGGAGGGAGGAGGAGGTTTGAGTTAGGCTGCGAGCAAAAGATCTTGGGCTGGGCTGCAAGGCTGGCGCGTTCGGCTTAAGCGGTGGGGTGTGGGCTGATTAGGTTTAGGTATTAGCGGGAAGAGTTAGGGTCAGGCTGAGGGGGGAGGAGGGTTATAGTTAGGTTCTAATAGGGAAGGTTGTGGGGGGCCAGGGGGGAGGCAAGTATACTTACCTAACCCTTGTTTGGGATGCCAATCCCGGGGCTATTTTTCAATCCCGGGATTCGGGATTGAAAAATGCCTAATCCCGGGATTCCTGGGATTGAGTTCGTCAATATAATGACGAACTTTAGTCCCCCCCAAACCCAGTCTAACTCACCCGGCCATTGCTGCGGGAGCCGGGCAGTGATGTTCAGAGGCCGGTGGCTTTCATTGGGGGCCGTGTGCGGGTGGTCTGGAGGCGGACAGATGTGCGGTAGCCGGGCAGCGGTGGTCTGGAGGCCTGCAGATGTGCGGGAGACTGACGTCGCAGTATCCGGGCAGCAGTGAATACACAGGTACCTAGCGGTGAGCGTGCACGGAGCATCAGACGCGCTGCGCAGCGTGACCTCTGACATCAGGTCACGCTGCACGCAGCCACAGAGCAGCGCGCCGGGGTTTGGGAGAAGCCGGGCAGCGTCTGAGCTGGTCTCAGCGCTGCCCGACATTAGATTCGCGCATGCGCAGGCCAATCCCGCAATCCCGGGATTGGAACTTCCAATCCCGGGATTCAAATCCCGGCGTTTTTAGGGCCAAATCCCGGGATCCCCCCGATCCCGGGATTGGCCACCCTAATTCTAACCCCCGGTCATCCCTATGTATTTTGCAAGAATTTATTGTTATTTTTGCTAGCCTAATTACTAATTATATTTTTTCTGTTGCTCACCTTAAACTTATCTATTATTATTATAATTAAATGTTTGACTTAATTCAGTCTAGTCATAAACTCCAGAGTTATTTAGTTATTTAAATTCTTTAAATGGATTCCAGTCTTTGCTCTGTTCCCATCTTTGCCGTGATCCCGTGTTATTAGCACACATTACAGAATATTATTATACCGGTCCGTGAAGCGCAGCAGAAGACAGCTATTTGATTTGTTTGTTGTGTACTTTATCCCCCCTCTTTTACAAAGGAGAGGAAACAGATGACATATCTGCAGGACTGTCAGGAGGAGAGAAAAAAATGTGTGACAGAAAGAGCTGAAATGTATTCGGTTATGTATCTGTAGTAATGCAGGCCACTAATCCCTCCTACTATCTCCATATAAATGATGCCGTTCAAGGCTATTGCTTCTTTCTTCACTTAAAAAAAATAAAATAAAAAAAAATCCCAGCAAAGCCCTTTCAGATGAAATGTCTAAAAACATGGCGTAATAACTTGGAGCATGCTGGCAAGTGTAGTCACTTGTGACTGCGTGAATCCCCCTCAGCAAGTCAATATTGTAATAAGCAGAACTGGTAACATCTCTCCATTATTCAGAGGAGCCAACAGCGGGCTTGTCCCTTAGGCTGCAGCATTCATTAAGGAAAGCTTACTGGGCTGAAAGCTGGAAACAGATGATAACAGGATATGATTTTCATATTTAATGCATCCCCTTGGAAGAGTATGTGTGCTGCAGATTGATAGAAGAATCTACTGCTACTTTAGTGAAAGACTTTCTACTTTGCCCTATAGCTACCGATGGAATCATTCAGCCAAGAAATTACCTTTTCCTCTTTCTACCTGCTTTCTATATCTGCCAAGCAGGCAGCCTTGCTGCCAGTGAATTTTATTGTGCAGTTAACTGTTTGGTATTTAAGACTCTTATCAGAAAAGAAACAGAGGCCACACATTTTTTTAAGTAGGAATAAGGTCTGAGTTTCCTTTTTTTCCCTCCATTCCCCTTTGGTGTTTAGTTGGCATTAATGTGTCTGCAGGAAGTTGTTTCTACGGTTCTCCTTGCTCGTTCCCTTCTGTGTGGCCGTTAAAAGTTTGTGTGACTTTTAGTAGTGCAGTACGCTTGTATTATGCTCGGTTTCACTGAAATCCCAGGATAGGGCTTTTGATCCTCGCAGAACGGAAAATGTTTCACAAAGCGGCATCGTGAGTAGGGGACAAATGTGTCCTTGCACTCTCCGCTGTCTCCGGAACGGTTTTCCTTGTTTTCCTATTCATGATCACTCCTGGCGATATACATCTTCTAGGTACAGGGAAACTACTTTACTTTTATATCACAGGTTCTCAACCTCGGTCCCCAGGGACCCCACACGGTGCCTGTTTTGCAGGTCTCCTCACAGAATCACAGGTGAAATAATTAGCTCCACCTGTGGATCTTTTAAAATGTGTCAGTGAGTAATGAGTGCACCTGTCGGGTGACCTGGAAAACATGAACTGTGTGGGGTCCTGAGAACCGAGTTTGAGAACCACTGCTTTATATATATTTGCTTCTGCCTAGGAACTGAAGTCAGGGCCTCTGTTTTAGCCTGTGCCAAGCAGTACTCTACACTGGTATCGAAGCTGAACTAATAATGGAGGTGGTCATTGCTCCTGAAGTCAAGTACGCGTTTTCCAAATAATTGCTGGCAGGCAGTGTGCCCTCTACAATGAAATGAAAGTTATTACCTTAATGTAATGAGAACTGCATCTAGAAGGATTGTGTTGAATACGCTGTTCAGACAACTCTGTATGATCTTTTTTTTTTAGTCAATTTGACAAAATAGACGTAAAAATTGGCAAGCAAACATTTTTATTCCTCATAATGACCTGTAATATTTACCTTATATATGAAATATAATATATTTTTTTTAACACAACATTTTTTATTTGAATTTACATAACAAATGTGAGTTATGCTGGCATTTTTAGCGGGTGTTTTTCCACATCTCTTATGCTGCCACTCAAAGGGTTAATGATTATTTGCTCAGATTAGATGAAACCGTGTAAATTGAGGATATTAAATGTGGGGAACTATATATCCCAGCATATCCTGCCACCGTTTTTTGCATACCCTAATAGCAAAACTGTGGTAGAACATGCTGGGTAGTGTAGCTCCACAGCAGATGCCGGGCTGCATGTTGAATATCCCCGATGAAGGTGGAGCTTATTAGGAAGAGTATTTCTATTGGTAGAATCGTAATGGAAACCTCATTAAGTGTAACAAGAAAATAAAAACATTTTTTTTTTGGTACTCTTTACCTAGCACGGGGGTAAAAAATCGCGGGCATCGCGGGTAAATCAAAAACGGGTGCGACGCGATGCCCGCGATTTTCCCATAGGGATCAATGTTAAAAGTCAGATTGGTCGCGATTTTAGCGTTAATTGGCTCAATGCCCGCGATTTTTACATAGGAAACAATGTTAAATGGGCCACAGAGCCCTAATAGTCCCCCTGAAGTGTGAAATGGCCCCCACAATTTTTAACGCCACCCCACGATCAACGTGAACCCGAAGCGTGGCGAGCGCAGCGAGCCCGCGAGGGGCGGCGGTACGCGTCCTCCGACCTTTTCATACCCCCACTATCCACGTCGGCGTGGAGTTGAGAATAGAATAGTGTGGCGAGCGCAGCGAGCCACCGAGCCCGAAGCGTGGCGAGGGGACGCGGATACCTTCACAGTTATACGCGTCCCCTCACGGGCTTCACAGGTGTCCGTGGCGACGCGGACACCTGTGAAGCCCGCGAGGGGACGCGTTTACCTGTGAAGGTATCCGCGTCCCCTCGCGGGGCTCGCTGCGCTCGCCACGCTTCGGGCTCGGTGGCTCGCTGCGCTCGCCACACTATTCTATTCTCAACTCCACGCCGACGTGGATAGTGGGGGTATGAAAAGGTCGGAGGACGCGTACCGCCGCCCCTCGCGGGCTCGCTGCGCTCGCCACGCTTCGGGTTCACGTTGATCGTGGGGTGGCGTTAAAAATTGTGGGGGCCATTTCACACTTCAGGGGGACTATTAGGGCTCTGTGGCCCATTTAACATTGATTCCTATGTAAAAATCGCGACCAATCTGACTTTTAACACTAAAATCGCGACCAATCTGATTTTTAACATTGGTCCCTATGGGAAATCGCGGCCATCGCGGGCATCGCATCGCACCCGTTTTTTAGTGCATGCGATGGTCGCGATGGTCGCGATGGGCGCCGTGCTAGGTAAAGAGTACCTTTTTTTTTACTGTAATTGAAAAAAATTTGGTACTTGTGTAATATCTGGGCACCCGATTTTTGCATCGCATGCAATATAGTGGCATACAATTCATGCGATGCGATTTTTCATTGTAAAGACCCGATTTTTAATTGTATAGTTACCCATGGGTGATTTCATACCCCCACTATCCAACTACGCATGGAGTTGATTTTATATAGTGTGGCGAGCCCGAAGCGTGGCGAGCTCCGCGAGGGGAAGCAGAATACATCTAAGGTAATCCGTGGCCCCTCGCGGGGCTCGCTGCGCTCGCCACGCTTCGGGCTCGTGACTTGCTGCGCTCGCCACACTATATAAATTCCACTCCATGCGTAGTTGGATAGTGGAGGTATGAAATCACTCATGGGTGACTATACAATAAAAAATCGGGTCTTTACAATGAAAAATCGCATCGCATGCCTTAAGTAGTGGCATGCGATGAAAAAATCGGGCGCCCAGATAATACACAAGTACCGAAAATTCTTTAGCGTAATGAAAGCGTGGGTATGAAAAAGGCAGAGAGAATTGCAAATGTGAAGTTGGCAACTGTTATTTGTGTTAGTATTTTAGGGGTATATTTACTAAAGTGTGAGTGTGTGTGTATATATATATATCATAACTTTATACCTCTCTGTTCAGTTCAGAATGCACGCCGTTATCACTTCCGGGCGCCATTGTCCCGTAGTAAATGGACAGGCGTAAAGCGAACCTGACATAACAGGTGTGATACAATTAACATTTATATAATCAGTGATACTGATGTATGTGGGGCATCACGGACGGTGCAATGGTTAGCATTATTGCCTCACAGCTCTGAGGTCATGGGTTCGATTCCCACCATAGCCCTAACTGTGTGGAGTTTGTATATTCTCCCCGTGTTTGCGTGGGTTTACTCTTTGTACTCCGGTTTCCTCCCACAATCCAAAAATATACTGGTAGGTCAATTGGCTTCCAACAAATCTAACCCTAGAATGAATGTGTGTGCGGAATATAGATTGTATGGGGAATATAGATTGTAAGCTCCACAGGGGCAGGGACTGATGTGAATGTTCAACTATACTATGTAAAGCGCTGCGTATGCACTATATAAGAAACTGTTAATAAATAAATGTATAAATACTAAGTGATGCTTTTATATCACATCTAGTGACAAAATAAACTAAATAGGTGACAAATAGGTAATATGTGTGCAAAATGCTGAATAAAATGTAATAAAATAACATTATTCTAATCCATCGGAATTGGTACATCTATCAGAATGAACTTAGGTCTACAGTCATTAGGTCGACCCCACTAGGTCGACTGGCAGGAAGGTCGACCTGATTTAAGGTCGACATGGGCCAAGGTCGACATGACTTAAGGTCGAATTTGCATGAAGGTCGACATGAGGAAGGTCGACTGGTCATAAGGTCGACCTGGGTTTTTCACTGGTTTTTTTTATCCGAATGTCGACACAGTCGACATGTACACAGTTGGCAATGAGAATCGGACCCTCGCATCGCACGCTTCGCTCGCAATGCTTCGGGCACGGTGGCTCGCTTCGCTCGCCACAGCTTTAATAACCTCCTCCACGCCCTAGTGGATGGTAGGGCATGAAATACCGCCTGTCGGCACATGTCGGCTCAAAAAACAGTGCAAAACCCCATGTCGACCTTATGACCAGTCGACCTTCCTCATGTCGACCTTTATCTAAATTCGACCTTAAGTCATGTCGACCTTAAGTCAGGTCGACCTTCCTGCCAGTCGACCTAGTGGGGTCGACCTAATGACTGTAGACCTAAGTTCATTCTAATAGATGACGGCTTCCCAATCCATCATATATACAGAAGCTGACTAATGTGTAATATTAAAGCGGTTGTTAGAGATTGCGCCACATTGTGCAATGTCGTTCTACTACCACTTAGGTTGACACGTGTCAACCATCATGAAATATTACTGCTACATCACCTACTGCTATTTGAGAGGTCTTTATAGAAAAAAGGATAATCCTGCATGTTCGTTGAACCCCCTTGGAGCCAAGGTGTCTAGCCTATGGATCCAGCGGCTCTCAGCTTGACATAGGCTAGACACCATATAGACCCCTATAACCCCCTCTTTTGGGATTTGGGATCTGTTCTATGATGTGATACAGTACCTAAGGGAGGCTAGAGAGTGCCTTGCTTCTGCAAAGTGGGGAGCCACTGGCTGCTCACTAGACCACTGCCCTTTCTTTGAAGGTTCTTACCGTTTTGCTGACATAATAATGCACTTGCTGGCTGGACTCCAAAGAGCACACACATAAGATTGAGATAGGGAATAATTCCATTGGTCTACCTTGTATTCTAATGGTCTATAAATTTTGAGGGTACTTGTGTATTATAGTGGCGCCCCCGATGTCCATCGCACAATGTTTTTATCGCATCGCATGCCATGCACCCGATGGCATGCGATGCAACGCGATTTTTGCCCCCTATGCGAAGAAACATTGTATAAGCACAGTAAAAGGGGGCTTTTAAGCACCCAAATGGGTGCTTACAATGTTAAATGCACCCCCACGCCACCCCCCCCACTATAAACGTGAACCCGAAGCGTGGCGAGCGGCGGCGGTACGCGTCCTCCGACCTTTTCATACCCCCACTATCCACGTCGGTGTGGAGTTGAGAATAGAAAGTGTGGCGAGCGCAGCGAGCCACCGAGCCCGAAGCTTGGCGAGCGGACGCGGATACCTTCACAGGTATCCGCGTCCCTTTGCGGGCTTCACAGGTATCCGCGTCCCCTCGCGGGGCTCTATTCTATTCTCAACTCCACGCCGACGTGGATAGTGGGGGTATGAAAAGGTCGGAGGACGCGTACCGCCGCCCCTTGCGGGCTCGTTGCGCTTGCCACGCTTCCGGTTCACGTTTATAGTGGGGGGGTGGGGTGGCGTGGGGGTGCATTTAACATTGTAAGCACCCGTTAGGGTGCTTATACAATTTTTAATCGCATCGCATTGTATGGCATTGTGTGCCATATACAATGTCATACCATTTTCAAATTGTATGACATTGTACAATATTGCGCGATATTGCATCGCATGCCTTTTGGTATGCGATGGGCGCCGCTATAATACACAAGTACCATTTTGAGGACTACATTGATGTATGACTGGAGGTTGGTTGCTATTTGAAACTTATAGGAGGTGTATCAAATATTTGTCCTATTGGACCCTATTCCTTATAACAGAATCCCTCCTATTAAGTCACCTAAAGGCATTTACCCTATAATAGGAAGTACAACTCATTAACATTAACAGTTGCCAATTGCTATAAAATTTGGAGTCTCAATGCATATTTTCTGAGCCAATATAGGCATAAATACTGTGAAGATAAAAAAAAACCTGATGAAGTCTCTAACCGAGACGAAATGCGTTGGTTACTGATCACCGCTTTTGAAAATTAAAAGGAAAAACAAGAAGTTCAAAACAAGAAGTTATAAGTGTATTCTTTCTCTATTTATCCATGTTTTATCCATTGAGAATTGTTTCAAGGACATCACATATTTAAGGGCGCTGAATACACTATTGTTGGTGTGTTAAAGTGTTGGTTCCAACTAGTAGGGAACAGAGTGTCATTATAACTAGCGCAACTTAACTTTGGAGATTTGTGTTTTGTGTGTGTGTGTGTATGTATATGATATCCACTGTTAGATGGGACCGGGAGTTAGGTATCAAAGGTTCAGAGGGCGCTATCAATGAGTAGACAGTTTTATAAATGCAATATTTAATAAAATTGCCTAGTGGGCATAGCAGTTAAAAAGTAACAAATATTAATACAATAAAACAGCATAAATTGAATTTTTTCCGATGTCAGATGTTCATGATCTGCATATGAACGCACAAGGACCAGCGCGTTTCGTCAATAACATGACTTCATCAGGGTCAACAACAAATTGGTAACACCTTAGTTGTCAGAGGTATAACAGATCACTTTAACTTTAAATTAATGATCCAAATATGAAGTTTCCCAGATTTATCAATGGAAATCCAAAAAAGGAGATGAATCCTCACTGTATAAGCTTAATGTGCTCAGAAATATTCTATAAATATACATATAAGGTCAGCCGCCAGACTATATTCCTACTGGGAGCAATGTGCACTGTGGGGATCCAAAGTTCAGAATCTTTAGATCCCCACAGTGCACATTGCTCCCACTAGGAAGATAGTCTGACCACTTACCTTATATTTATAGAATATTTGAGAATAATCTGGAGTGCCATTGCGTGCTAGAGAAGAGAACCACTATATATCTCCCATGGTGTAGAGCACTCTTCTGCTGAGTATCAGATTACTGACCCGGTGCCATCCAAATTGGGCCTCACAGCCCTTTGTAGAGTGTATGTATAAGAAGGCACTCACGGATTTCTTTAGCAAAAAAACTTTATTTGAAAAAGTTAATCCAATATGTTTCGGGACCTTGTGCCCATCCTCAGGGATCACTATGCTCACCTTAAAAAGGACAGGATGGTGGCTTTAATGGAGGACTGATGTGCGCCCATCATCTCTTTAAATTTGCGGCTTGTCATACCAATGTAGTAGTACCCACACAAGCAGGTAATAATATACACCACATGTTACCAAGTTGAATCTTATACTCAGATGATAAGTGGGGATGTTTGAATTTGCTCCCCTTTGTTAGATATCCACATGTGTCACACACACACACACACACATGTGTGTGTGTGTGTGTGTGTGTGTATATATATATATATATATATATATATATATATATATATATATATGTGTCGAGTATCCCGTATCCGAATTATTCCGAAATACGGACATTCCAGAAAGTGAAAAAAAAATTTCTTTTTGCTAAAAACTCACTAGGGACATATGTAACAGCATCACTGGGGACATGATATGTAACTGGCACTCAGGGGCGGATCCAGGATAAAATGACAGGGGGGGCACCATGATAAAAGAGGGTTTAGGTGGGGGAGGGGCAGTGTTAGTGGTGCCAGTGTACATGCTAAGAGAGTGGCAGAGAGAGCGTGGGAATGGGATTAAAAATAGGCCCTGGCATTTAAAGTACGCAGGCCCAACATGGAGACAAAAGCGAAGGAAAAGGGGTGTGGTCACTCAACAGAGGTGTGTCCTTGAGTGTAGTCTACAACACCATATACAACTTCTACACATTATGCAACAAAATACTAGACCCCTTTATACTTCCCCCTTACACATGATGCCAAATGGAATGAAACTAAATTCACATAACTCCACATGGATTGAGCCAAAATTCAAATAATGCCACACGGATTGAGCCAAAATTTACATAATAACACACGGATTGAGCCAAAATTCACATAATGCCAAATGGATTGAGCCAAAATTCACATAATGCAACATGGATTGAGCCAAAATTCACATACTGCCACACGAATTGAGCCAAAATTCACATAATACCACACGGATTGAACCAAAATTCACATAATGCCACATGGATTGAGCCAAAATTCACATAATGCCACACGGATTGAGCCAAAATTCACATAATGCCACACAGATTGAGCCAAAATTCACATAATGCCACACGGATTGAGCCAAAATTCACATAATGCCACATGGATTGAGCCAGAATTCACATAATGCCACACAGATTAAGCCAAAATTCACAATACGCTTCATAAACAGGGACATTGTCCACCAAAGGCACACATTAAACATTTACACCATAATGTCCATTACACGTTAACTTACACGCCATTATGTATTATGCCAAACACCATAATGCCTATTAAAAATTATGCTACATAAGTGCTGCTTATCTACATGCTCATTGCCAAGGGTTCCATGCTCATTGCCAGAGGTTCCATGCTCGTTGCCATGTGGGATTACATGTTCATTGCAAAGGGGGAATACATGCCTGCGGTAAATGGGGGACAGCCGCCGCCAGGCAGAAGTGATAGCCACTGACAGGGGCAGAGCCTGGCTGTATTCAGAGCACTGCAGGTCCCGGCTATTTTAAATAATACCCCTTTCACACCAGAAAATGCATTCCCAGTTTGGCCCCTTTTACACCAGCCTAGTTCCTGCATTTTCTGGTGTGAGGGGGAGAGAAAACCACCCCCCCCCCCCCCCCCTTTAACCAGTTATCTCATTTAACCGGCTATATCTTCGGAAGCAACTGACCCATTTACATGAGTTTCATATTGAAGAACTTTTGAGTGGGCTTTGAATGATTTTGGTCCAGTGAAACTGGAACGTTTGGTTCCAGAGTAATCTGCCCTCAAAGAACATGAACAGCCATGAAATTACATTTTAAAAAAAAAAATCGGTTTACACGCAATATCTCTGGAACAGATTGACCGATATGGACCAGCCTGCTATCATATTGAAGGCCCAGCGATTTGGAATTGAAAGAGATCAACCACAAGCTTCTATGATGCCAGAGCGGGAACTGGTAGCCGTCGGAACCGGGTGGGGGTCGGAATTGACGGGTCCCATATTATCCTATGGGGAAAAAACGTTACAGCTTTGCCAGGCGATATCTCCGGTTCCCGGGGGGCTAGAGACACGGGGCTGGGCTCGTTGGAAAGTCCTGGTCCTCAGCTACAAAATAAATGACAGGGGGGGCACGTGCCCGGGTGCCCCCCCCCTGAATCCGCCACTGTATGTGCAAGACAATGATTGCTTGGCATTCAAATTCAGTGCTGAGATAGTACACACATTTTGTTTCACGTTTTGAAACCTTGTTTTTTGAACAATAAAAATATGTTTGTGTGTATTTTATGTGGTAATAAAATATATTTGTGTGTATATTATGTGTTTATACAGCATAAATGCAAGATACTTCAAAATACATCATTGAAATATTAAAATATTCCGAAATACGGAATAATCCGTTATCCAAAATTCTCCTGGTCCCGAGCATTTTGGATACGGGATACTCAACCTGTATATATATAATATATATATATTTTATTTAAAAAATTTATTTTATTTTTTTTAACTTAGCAAAATAAAGCAGTGTGTTCAAATTAAGCTAAGAACTTTTTCAAGTCACAAAATTTTGACTATATAATAATAGTGGACATTGGGACACAGGTAAATGCCGAAGTTGCATAGTAATCGGTCAGACTTTAATGTAGAAATTGGTAGCAATTCTGGTTACTATGGGTTAGAATTTTCATAACTTTCCTACACGGTAAGTATGCCTTGTGGGCATTTGCCTTGGATTCTTTGGTGCCTAAACAGATAATAACATAGAGTTCTGATCTTGCTTGTTAATGCACTGTACATCTACGGATCCCTACAGTAGGACCAGTCTGTCTGTGACATCCTTCAACTCATTCTTTCTGCCTTGAGCCATTATTGGTTAGTTTGGTTACGAGCGGTAAGTCTGCATGGATAGTGCTCTATAGATCAAGTCTCCTTAATGCCTTCCCTTGTAATTATAAGAACTCACACTTAAGTTCTTGCCCTAAATATTTAGGGGCTGACTGCCTGTCTGTCACTTGTAAAGTAATGGGCCTTTATAAGTAGCGATTCCCGGACATTTTCTAAGCGATCCCACTAGATCACTTGGATAATGCCCCTACATTGCTCCGTGTGTAGGGGCATAGTGATGTGTGACTTTACACGTCGCTATTGCATCGGCAGTTAATATCCAGCATCCTGGATAAATCTATCATCGCCGGTGTAAGGGCCAGTGTTCTCACAAGAGAGCACTGCCCCTGACAGATCGCTCAGCATCACATCTCTGTGCAGTGCTGTGCGCTGAGTTATCTGAACGATCTAGCATTGTGCAGAACGCTCATCTCCCCGTGTGTAGGACCCTTAAGCATTCCCATCATAGCTGAATTTGGCATGTGCTATATTGTGAACGGGGAGCAACTGTGATTTGTAGGAATCAATGGTGGTCACTTAAAGGGAAATTTATTAAGATGGGAGTTCTATTTCACATGGGATGTTGCTATGGGTAACCAATCAGACTCTACTTGTATGTTTAGCACCTTCATCTAGAAGATAATGGACAGGATCTATTTGGTTGCCTATAGCAACATCCCATGTGAAATAGAACCCTTATATTAGTAAATTTCCCCCTTAATGCTTCAAAGGAGACAGACACGCACACTGCAGTCACAAGAACATAATGTGCACAGCACCTAAGGAGTATATAGAAAGAGGCCCTGACTATTGCTGCTGTGCAGAAATATTATGTTGATAATTAGATATTGTGTATTTTGCAATGGTGGTTGCAGAAATACTCCTGTAAAACAAAATATATATTTGCTATGTTGGCACATTGTGAGCCATTGAATCCTTATTCCAGCATTAACAATCTGAACGACAGGTCCGCAGTCTTTTATTGGTTTATCTATTAGGGACTTGTGAAAACTGGTACTTAGGAAGCTGCTGTTGTTGCCCGTAGCAACAGTCAAGAGTGTGAATGTAATTTTATGTGACTCTCCCTCTCTGCCTTAGTCCTCCCTACCTGACTGTGCACTATGCAGCCTCCAGCTTCTCCACAAACCTAGTGAACTTTAACGGAAATATAACTTCTCTCGTGCAAATTGTGACTAACTGCGTGTCTCAAGTTACCCCTGCACCACTTAGTGGTCATTTTGGTGCTTCTATAAAGGACCTACATAATTGGCAAGCCTTACTGATAAATGGTTACAATCAAATACTGCCCCTAACGTACAGCAAAACCTTTTGTGGCTTCAATCAACAGCCCTCCAAAAAATACTGTCCATCATTTTAAGTCACCACTATATGAATGCAGCACTCGTAGTGATTCTGTATTTATGATTATGCTGAGATCCATTTAGTACAGGTTAATAAATGTGTTTGTTTTGTTATTTTGGAAAAAGTGTAGTAAAGTTTGAGTTTACAGCATTGAAAAATGATAACATATCAATAAAAAAAAAAAAAAGTATGTATATTTTCAGCCCTACTCTAAACATGTATGTTATCTGACTGTTATTAAAGTTTGTTTTAAAGTAAAAAAAAAAAAAAAAACTTTATTTTTTTCTTAAATCCATGTTATGGCAGCCCTTTCATCCTTTTAATATGAAGAAATAAATTTAAAGACAAGCGGACATACTTTATACAATACAAATAAGTATTTATCCAGCAACTTAAATGTAGTTTAATACTTGCTCCTAAAATGATTCCATAGTAAAGGAGAATAGAAAATCATTCTTACAGTCCAGTGTCGTCTCTCTAAGCCCCAGTACCTCTCTTTCCTCAGATGCTGCAAGTTTCACATCAGGCAGAAATTAACAGGAGCGCAGACATGTCAAGAAGAACCTATCATCCAGCAACAATCTTTATGGGCCGCCAAATGTCAGCCAACTCAAGCATTCAACATTGCCTTACACAGAGGAAATCTCCCCGGCCCACAAAGAGCTTTTCTATTTCTGACCCACATTCAGTCAGACAGGCAGCAATAAACAGCAATCTGACAGACAGCTGTGTAGTACCAGCTAATAGTGATACTCAGTGCTTAAATAAGCCTGACAAAATAGATGTGGAGACATCATCCTTCCAGATTAGTCGAAAAATGCCGGTCACATTCATCGCTTCTTCTGAGGATGCGAGAACACACCGAGCAGAGATCGACAAGACTCAAAGTGCTAGGAAACATTTAGTTGAAAGCGAGCAATCTGCACAACTTAGCACACAGACTCGGGAAAGATTAAGTCCAGAGAACAGAACAGGGGATTTACAGAATGACAGCCCAGGCAACAAGGTGGAAGATTCATTGATGTATGAAAGGCTGGTTCCTAATGAAGAGAGATTTACACACACAAACCCCTCTGGATCTCCACCTGATGCCAGCGATTACATAAATAAACAAACATCAGATAACCGCAGCGGCTGTGAAAATCTGTCAGGTACGATGATTTTACTCTTTTTTTTTTTTCCTGTTGATGATTTTTTTTTTTCTTGGTATCTTCTTTTTTTGTCCTTGACTGGAGGAAGCAGGACATTTTTCTAAGGAACAGTGTGCTGTATTTTGATCTATATATGTATGTGTGAAATATATATGTCAAAAAATGTATGTTATATTTTGTGTTACATTTTTTTTTTGCAGATTTTAGTTGACTGGCAGATATTTGTTAGTCTCCGATACATTATGACCTTGCCTTTGGCCTAACATGCTCCATGAATACTGATTTGGACAGATTACACATTCTTAGAGCCTTGGTCCTAAACCATAGACCAGGGATTAGTTTTGTGCTGAGCAGATTTTCAAATATTGACGCAGGATGCTGTGTTAGGGTGACAAACAGTGCGTGTCTGATGGTCTTCCTGCTGCCTTGGATCGTCCTCATTGGAGAATTGTAACGTGTCAGTCCTGGGCTGCACATAAGGAGACTACCACCTTATAGTTGCAGGAGGGGCTTCCTGCGGCATCATAAAATGCTGATCAACTATTAAACGGAGCAGGGAGGGCACATAACCCAAGAGGACCAATGAAGAATGGAGTAGTGTTTTTTTTTTTTTTTTTTTTTACATTTTGATTTAATTTCCTGGGTGTGGTTATCATTATAGCAGGGCACTGGTATTGAAATAGGATGCCTGTTTGTTCAGAGACTTTAGTACAGGTCTTGGAGAAGTTAAAAAATCGAGTGCCCTCTTCCAAGTAGAATTCGTATAGTCCAAGACCACGCCTGTGATGAATCCTTTATGATGCCTTGGATATCTTGACAAGGGAATCCTTACTTACCCATGCTTTAGAATACATAGCTAAAAAAATCTGTATTAACAGTAGGTTCCCTGGAAGGGTCCACCACCATATAATTAGACAGTGACCCAGTGTCATGTAAGGATTGTGCCTGTCTGAGAATATATGGTCCCAGAATGATGACCTCCACCATAGAAGTTGGAGATTTTACTTTGATGTATGTTACTATATCACCTAGCAAGTACACTGAATATTGTTAACGATGCACGGGATGACCCTCCCTTGCCCTGCAAGTTCTGATGGGGGAGGTCCAGCATGGAGACCTAATAGATAAGCAAAACAGTAATACAATAGAGAAAAGGTACAGGGTACATAACTACAGCTGCATCAGCAGAGGGCACTGGAATAGGTATCAGCATGGCAGATAACTGCAGGATTTGGTGCCATCAAAGATGGTTTAAGTAAGAAAATGAGAAGCACATGAGGAAAGGGGTCCCTGCTCTTCAGAGCTTATGTTCTAAAAGATGGGATAGACAGGGATGACATAGATGCTTTATATATCATTCACACTGTTAGGTCATTATTCCATCCTAAATGTCCTGATAATTGTAGGTATGTCGGGCAATGGTTTGGATGGATTTGGTGTCGGGTAATGTTAAGTGTTATCCTTGCCATCTTTGTATTTGCTGTCACTGCCCTATCCCATGTCAAACCAAGGAAACATATTACAAAAAAGTTTACACAAAATCACATTTTCCTAGATCTAAGTACCAATCTTACCACTGCATGACCTATTGCTTGTGCTCTACAGGTTGTCATCCAGTCTCAAACCAAGAAGAGCATGATATTTCCAATAGCAGCAGTGACCTGACCGTATCCATCACTGAATCAGAAGAGTCCGGTGCTGAAGACCTACTTGATGCCATTGACAAGAATAAGGAGAAACATACAATGGGGGCAAGAGACAGAAATGAAGCTGGAAAGGAGACTATGAGAAATTTCTTAACAAAACCATTTCCAAACACACCAGATCATAGTTCATATGAGGATTCTTCATCAGTCTCTACAATAAGTCAGTAAGTCAAAGAACACTGTTTCCGTAATACCCTAGTTACACTCACACAGGGTGATTTAATATTTTGCTGTGGCCCACACTGGGTGTCTAAACTAATGGCTTCCCAACGATGCAATTCAGTTGTTGTTGGGAGTCCATTAACCGCAGGAGACTCATTTCCTATGGCTCTTTGTGTAGGGTAGATGGCGATGCTTGGCCCTGCCCATCGCTATCGCCCGGCGATTAAGATTCAGCATGCTGGATAAATCTAGTTATGCCACCGGGCAGGGACACTGGCCCTGACTGAACGCTCAGCACACAAACCTGACACACCGCAGTGCAGCACTATGTGCTGAGCGATCTAGCATTGCTCCGTTCACTCAGCAAAATCTCTACTTGTGTACAGTTCTTACAAACTGCTGATAACATTATCAATTGGGAGACATAAATTACAACAATGTTCATTATGTTAAGTAAAATGAACAATTAGGCAATTATTTGTACTGTGGGAAGTTACCTTGTATGCAGCAGAGTGTGTGTATCCCTACAAAGGTACCAAGCAAAAGACCTTTTTGGCTGCACACAACCCATCCCAGCTGTTTGGTCTAAGCTGCAAGTGGCAGATTTAATTTTTAATTTGATCTAATTACAGAGTTTGTTGGACGGACAGATAATCACACAGACAGGCGCATAAACCCAAAAATCTTTAACACGTGTTACATTTCCCTTTATAGTTACATGACCTGCTGTAGGTATGCAAGTTGCCGCAGCTGCAGGTTGCTGATGGGGGCTGGGTCGGACACTTCACATGATTAGGTTGTGCATGGACTTAAAACTGGGTGATACTAATGAAATTGCATCATATTGGCCCTACCTTATCTCCAGTGATCTGGAAATTGCTGTGCTCCTATTAAGAGCAACAAAACCACAGTCACTATGGAAATAAAAACGGTCTGTCGGGGAGCACACGCCACTGGGTGCTGTCCCATGGAAGTCATTGGTGTTCTATTTTTATTGTTAAAGTAGTTAAGAATACTTCTGCACACTATAGCTGAAGTATAGTTACAAGGCCACTCTCCTTCATCTGGTCATCTGGCAATAAAAATTGACTCCGCCTTTGTCCACACCCCCTGTCCAAAAATCTGACAATAAACCAGTGGTAATCCTAGTGCACATCTTAATTAATAACTGTCCTGGTGGGTGCTACTGATGTGATTATGCAAATGATGTGGAAAGCAGGCTCGGGTCTTATTTATAACAAGCCAAATGTAATTGCTGTGTGCTAAACTAGAAGCACATTGACATAAACTTGCAAGCAGGATATAAAGATATTTTTCTTTATATAATTTGAACAAAAACCTGATGACAGCTGCTCATTCAGGCATCTAATGGATCTGTGTGGTCAGTTAATGTCTCTGTAATTGATGGGCTTCTTTATCATGGATGTTGTTTTAGTCGGCAGAATGGATGTATGTTGCAAAGAGTCTTCAAGCTCTACAGTTACAGTGACCATGGCTGTCCCTATAATATCACTACAGTGTCCGACGATGTCTCTGCTGCTAGTTGTGACCTACCTGCCACAGCTGTGACACAATCGGTTACATACTGTAGCATACTTACATATAAGTGACCAAGTGGCGGTTCCTTAAACCAGTTTGTTAGGCCACACCCCACTATCAGTGATTGACCATATAATATTTATTATTAATCCAGATGGTGCAAGACACATACATGACAGATCTGCCACATCATGATTTGTTGCAGCAAACCAAAGTCTACAGGAGCAAATCACTATTACAGGAAGGAGTGGTCCTCAGCAGCTTGCACCATAAAGCTGGCATTATTGGCTGCCACCATGTCCCATGATATCTCCTGCATAATGGGAGAGAGGAATTGGTTCAAATCGTAAATCTGAAATAAAGTATGCAGACTTTATGTATAATCTGGCAAACGCGTTTTATGAATAGGCCCCTTAGTGTGACAAATGAACATAAAAAAGCCACCGTTACCTAAGGTGTAGGCAAATGTAAAGTAGGACTTATTGAGAAAATGTTAGTCTCACACTATATACCATTGTTGAACAAAGACCGTAAGTAACTGGAGTTTAGGGGATATTGTATCCCTTGTACTGCCAAGAGAGAGCTGCTTTTTCTCATCCACTGCACAGCTTCAGCTGGGTTGAAGATGCCCAAGCACAGATGTATTGTCTGCTATAGAATGTAACAGATATAATTCAAGCTGTCAGCTTAATCAGACTGTTACCAGGAAGCAACCTGTAAAAGGGTGGAAGCTCTTGTTTGTTGACCCCCTGATCCTGGGCCTGCTGCAGATTGTCATAAATTCTGATCTTCTTTCTGCTAGTGTCCCTTCCCTCCTGCCCTGTATTATTGCAGTCCCCTCAAGTGGCACCCAGAAAGACCACCCAGACATTATCACACTGGGGGAAAAATGAGCTATGTAGCCAAATAATGGTTTGGTGAGACCAGTTAAGGAAGCAAAGAAAAGCCCTGCTTAGCTGAATCTTGGTTATAGCCTCTCTTTGTGCACCTAAAACAAACACTGTGTCGATACATACACACAGTTCTTTGTAGACTCTTCTATTGTCTTATTATGTGACCATAGATACATCAGTCTATTCTCTGGTGTTCGCTATTGTTTGAATTAAAAATAAAAAATATAAATCAAGCTTTTAATAATTTAATAAATGGCTTGAAAGCGAGCCAGAATTCAGTGTGGCTGGACAGATATCTGATTCTTGTAGTGTCTATTTACGTTAAACCCTACACAAAGCAGGCGGTCTGGAAGTGAAGCATGAATGGCTATTTACAACGCTGTAAAAAGGATTAACAGATTTCTATTGTCACAATGTTTAAATCTTAATTTGCATTATTAAACAACTGAAGCCTTCACCAAATCCTCATTTGTCCACCACAAGATGAGTGTGTCTGCAGGTGGTCCTGAGATCTGATCTCAAACCAGGAGATAGCTGGCGGGCTGCGCCTCTACGCTGATCAATTGTTCCTGCCTCTCAAGACCTTGGCGAATGTAATGGCAATTATCCTGGCACTTCTACAAGTTATTAATTATCAGCTGGCCTCTTTATGCGAAAAGGATTTATTTATTATGATCCTTTATCATATTTTTAGTAAACTTGTTTCACAACATGCAAACACCTTAAGATGTCCAAGTCCACTTGAGAACAAGAGGCCTAGACTAGTGACTCTCATAGCTATTAGTAGCATTTTATTCATTGTTCTGTGTGTGCATTCCGCACCTTGGGACTTATAAATAATATTTGACTCCAGCTAAAGGCTGGCACCCTGCAGGCAAAACAAGCGGGAAAAGTTTAGAGTAATAGTAAGGCAGCCCATGGTGCACTAGCTATTGTAGGCCTACACTCTGGAGAGCCATATGTGGTTGGCTTCTGTCAGGACCTCCAGGAGAGGTGTCAGGCACCAGTTCTGCTTGGCATGGATAAGGGTGTGGGGTCGTGGCCATCTCTTGTCTATTGTGCTGCGTAATAAAGGAACATGGTCAGGAATATAAAAAGCTACGGTACTCTTTACCTAGAAGGGCGCCCATCTCGGCCATCTCGGGCATTGAATGCACTAAAAAATCGGGTGCGATGCGACCGACGAGATGCCCGAGATTTCCCATAGGGAACAATGTTAAATGTCTCAATTGACCCAATTTTCCTGTTCAATGCCTCAATTGACCCGATTTTTCCATAGGAAACAATGTTAAATGGGCCACAGAGGCCAAATAGGCACCCTGAAGTGTGAAATGGCCACCCCAATTGTTAACGCCACCCCACGATCAACGTCAACCCGAAGCGTGGCGAGCGGCGGCGGTACGCGTCCTACGACCTTTTCATACCCCCACTATCCACGTCGGCGTGGAGTTGAGAATAGAATAGTGTGGCGAGCGCAGCGAGCCACCGAGCCCGAAGCGTGGCGAGCGGACGCGGATACCTTCACAGGTATCCGCGTCCCCTCGCGGGCTTCACAGCTGTCCGCGTCCCCTCGCGGGGCTCGCTGCGCTCGCCACGCTTCGGGCTCGCCACACTATTCTATTCTCAACTCCACGCCGACGTGGATAGTGGGGGTATGAAAAGGTCGTAGGACGCGTACCGCCGCCCCTCGCGGGCTCGCTGCGCTCGCCACGCTTCGGGTTCACGTTGATCGTGGGGTGGCGTTAACAATTGTGGGGGCCATTTCACACTTCAGGGTGCCTATTTGGCCTCTGTGGGCCATTTAACATTGTTTCCTATGGAAAAATCGGGTCAATTGAGGCATTGAACAGGAAAATTGGGTCAATTGAGACATTTAACATTGTTCCCTATGGGAAATCGCGGGCATCGCGTCGGTCGCATCGCACCCGATTTTTTAGTGCATTCAATGCCCGAGATGGCCACGATTTTTTACTAACGATGCCCACGATCAAAATCGTGGGCGCCGTTCTAAGTAAAGAGTACCAAAGCTACTAATGCATACAACAATCTGGTTGTTCAAATGCAATTGTTCAGGTGCAGTAGCACGGCCAGTGCTGGGGTAAATTTCCCAAAGCAGTCCCCACAGCAAGAATGGTCCCCACAGCAAGAATGCAATGTAGATCACTTGGACAACAGTGATTGTCATTGGACTCTGCCAGGCATCAGCACACGCCCTCGAGAGGCAGATGTGGCTAGTAGTACAGTTTTTCAGGTTTTGAATATTTATTATAGTGAAGACCAAATATGTAAGTTATAGACTATAACTTCGGCATTAAATAATAATTTATTAATTTACAAATATCATTGTCAATCAGCCTTACCAACCGATTGACCAATAATCTCTCAGTGTGTGTTCTGGTCTTGCCTACATTTACTATTCCCACTACTTCCTGCACTCTGTGCAGCTACTTCGGGTTGGTGGCAGTGCACATGTCACACAGCGAACGCTTATGTCATCAACACACAAGTTCCGTGGTTTAGCATGAGTAGCACGAAAGTAAAAATGTAGCATACAATCTAACAAGGAGAGGGTGACCACCCAACTCTTCCCCACTGTGGGATACTTTTGTAAAGGAGTGACTGTCCTGCCAGCACCTGGGCATTTGGTAGTGATGTACTTGTACAGCTCTATCTTCATTTTCAGTTGATCACATTACTTATGTGTAACAGTAACCGTGAGATAGGAACCATTTTGTTTTGTGCTGTAATGACATTACCCTTTCTGCCCAGTGAAATCTGTAATGTATACATTTCATTTTATTAAAAGAACTTGCTTATCGCTGTAATACACTTTATATATTACATATTTATATAATACTTTGTTCTTACCCCAATTCTTCATTTGGTGAAGTCTAAAACCATATGAGTTGAAATTTGGGCAGACACCTACATTTATATTCTATGCTACAAATCTACCGGACTGACCTTTTTGTTTGCAATTTCTATAGAACGTCTGCTCCTCTTGCCTGTTGGCACTGTTCTCCAGGGCCAACACTGTTGATCCAGGCTCCGACCCTGTCTGACCCTTTCACATTAAAGCCGGGCCAACATAAAACACAGGTCGACCCAGGTCAAATTGCCAGATTGGTCGACTCACGTTATTAGGTTTGGTGTTTGCACACCGCACCTTGACCAGGGTCGACTCGGGTTATTGCCTCAATGGGAATGAGGTACAAACTCCACCCATCAGCTCAGCACTCATTTCTCTGATTTTTCCATAATGCGTCTCAAGGCTTAGGAAGCATGGATGTGGATCAAAGGGTCAACAGTGTCTAGGTTGACAGTCAATATGTTGACAGCATAATGTCAACATGGACAAAAGTTCGAAACCAGCAACAGGAAAAATGTAGACCCGAGAAATATCTCACTGTTTTTGTTGTCATTGTTGACACCTGTCGACATGATCCCCAATTAGTGTAGTGCAATGATGGCTAACCTTGACACTCCAGCTGTTGTTGAACTACACATCCCAGCATGCCCTGCTACAGTTTTACTATTTGGCCATGCTAAAACTGATGCAGGGCATGCTGGTATGTGTAGTTCAACAACAGCTGGAATGTTAAGGTTAGCCATCACTGGTGTAGTGCATACCCTTGCATGGTGCCTCACTCCGCTACTGCTGCGCTCGGCACACCTTAGCCTTCCCAATTGTAGTCCATGTAGATCGTAGAACATGAAAAAGTCCAACAAATTAAAAAAAAATTGTGAAAAGCTCATGTTGACCTTTTCATGTATCGACCACTGGCATATCGATCTTTGGTCAGTGTCGACCTAGTGAATGTAGACCTAGACAACGTCGACATGCTCTAGGTAAGGGGGGACATAAAGAAACTTTCAAATATATATTCAAACAAGGTTCAGGAGGGAAACATTTCTTCAAAAGACGAGAAGTATTAGAACACGAGGACATAGACTGACATTGGAGGGAGGTTCAGGGGAAACCCAAGGAAAAGTGACTTTATATAAAGGGTAGTGAACAACTGGAATAGTCTCCTGTCAGGTGGCACAGGCTAAGAGAGTATAACAATTTAAACATTCATGGGATAGACATAAGGACATCCTTACATGGAAATAAGGATCAAATAGGGTTTAATGGTAATAATCTGGTTAAAAAAGGGGCAGACTAGATGGGCCATATGGTTCTGATCTGCCATCCATTTCTATGACCTATCATACGGATACCAAGAAGCCTACAGCTGTAGGGACCTCCCCCTGTAGCTGTTGCTGTATGCATTTGTCTTCATTATCTTGCACCTGGGCTCATCGCTTCCAATGGGAGGGGACTGGCTGTGGCATTCACTGTTGATTATGAACTTATGGGATGTGCACACAGTGCGATGCAATCTATTTTTATATTAGATTTTGATGCCGCGGAGCCGTGCATCAGTATCGAATGGAAAGCGTTAGATTATATATTGGGCGGTATTAAATGAGCCTGATTCGCCATGTTTTTATGGCCACATGGCGAATACATTTGAAGGTTTTTTTCGCCATGATTCACCGAGTAGCAATCGCTATCTTTTTATGGAGAAGTGGAATGTGAACTTTTAAAATAAAGTGTTTTGTTTTTTACATTTGGTGGCAAAAAATCTGGAATTTTATTCTGAGGAGGGGCATGCTATTTTTATTCATGTGCAGTAAGCACAGCAGCCAGCAGGGGGCGCCAGAGCCGAGCCGCTCATTAGATATTCATATATTCACTGCACCCGATCGTTACGATCGGGTGCAGTGAATATACGCGGTCCCCTGCTGGCACCCCCGGTGGGCAGCCTGTGCTGCCTGGCACCTGGGGAGCCCACCTCCCCCCCACAAACGTTCTGGGGCAGGCAGAGAGACTTCCATCTCTCTGCCTGCCACCGTCCTCAGGCTCCCTGCGGCGTTCGCCGCAGGAGCTCATATTCGCCTGTCAGGGGCAGCGAGCCCCTGACTCGTTGAATACCGGAGCCGGCGAGGCTCCGGAACGTGGCGAATGTGCAGCGAATCCGAAAAAGGATTCGCTGCACCTCGCAGGTATTCACATTGAATACCGCCCATTGTCTATATCGAACAGTATTTATCACTCTCCACTTCAGCACTGTTTGAAGCTTGATACATCTGACCCTTAGCCAGGCAAGTGTTAACTATGTTTTCCATATTCTCTCTTCCCTAAGCATCCCCCAGTAACACTATTGTACAGATAATATATTCCGTGGTAGTGAAGCCTTTATTTTTTACAAATAAAGATAAGTGGCTCGCATTCTCCACCATGTGTTGCATAATAAGGATGTAGTTGCAGTCCTTCGTGGTGGATAGTAGCACTTTTGTTGTACAGCAGCTAATAAATAACACAAGTCCAGTTTGGTATAAATAGGCTTTCCATACATTCCCGTTAAACCGGAGCACTCATGAATTACACAGATTCTCTACCTAATTAAAACCATGTGCAATGCAGTATGGTAAGCTTAGGTATAAGTAGTCACAGCTACTGTTACTGCACAGTGAACAAAGAAAAAAGATATAGAAAACTATATTGATTTTAAAGGCGCTTCGTATGAGTGTGCTTGGCTTACAGCAGCAATCTATACAAAGGGGGAGTCACCCCCAATACAATAAACAAAGAAAGAGAAAGTGGGCGATTGCGCTAGTATTATTAAACAAATAATAAAAACTTAATAAAAACTTAAATTAAGTAGAGATGGTCAGGTGTGGATAATAAAAAAAAAGGTATTTAATTAAAGCATATAAAATATTGTGAGAAATATAACTTTTAACATATAAAATAGTTGCAAGAAATATAAAAGAGGAAGGATTAAAAATAATGGACAATGAATCAATAGTCACCCAATCGGTGGAGAAGTATATGCCAGTCCTTTAGGGAATTATCCCAAATTTTGTAGAGGATATACATGTGTGTGTATGTATGTATATGTATATATATATATATATATATATATATATATATATATATATATATATATATATATATATAATATATATACATATCCTTGGAACATGTATGTATATATGTATTCATTCTGTATATTCCTCCCTATTCCTTGGAATTTGCTTTTTATATATATATATATATATATATATATATATATATATATATATATATATATATATATATATATATATATATATATATATATATATATATATGAATTTTCTGTGTGTATGTATATAAATATATATATATATATATATATATATATTTTATTATTTGTTTAATAATACTAGCACAATCGCCCACTTTCTCTTTGTTTGTTACTACACAGTGCATACTCATCCCAGGGCATTTTTACATAGACACAATTCAGTGGGGGCTATATACCTTCACATAAGAAAAAATATACCTATTTCTGGGTGTTTGTTTTGTACCCATAGGCAAACGGGTCCGGTTGCCCGGAAACCCCCTCCTCTTGGCAAGTTGCTAAAATTACGACAACAATAGCAATAGTATACAGTTTAAGAGACAGAGCAGAGCTGCTGCACATGCCCAGTGGTAGCAGCTTCTAACAAGTTTGCAGTGTCTGTGGATCTGAGTGCACTGGACCACAGAGTAGCTGCCAGTAAGAAGAGACAGAAGCCTTATCATGAGGTGGGAGAATGTGCAGTACTGGTTCCATTATGTTTGTGTATTTATTATGGTATATTTAACCTTTTCCTGACTACTTCTTTATATTATTTAAATGTTTATACAGCGCATACTATAGACCATCTATAGTGTTAGATATTAACACTGTATTCCAAACAGTATCCAATGTACAAAAAGACCAATGTGTACATTAATGTCCAGGGATCGTTATTTGGTTCTTCCACCGCTCCCCCAGACTCCCGCTCATACTTCAACGTTCTGCAGAGTGGGAGAATGTGGACTGCATTTGGAAACCCCCCTCTAGAAATCCTGCATTTGCCACTGGTACCTAATATAGGGCAAGTGGATGCTGCTGTTGATGTACACACTTTTCACGTTCTCCAGATACAATTCTGCTTACGGATGAATTTACTCATTGTTTTTTGTGCAGTTACATGCGCTAACTTTTTGGAAGATGAAAACTGACTCCTAGGGTGATTTATGTCTGATGATCATTATTTACCTATCCAAATATAGCACGTTTTTGTCGCCCGAAAATTGTCTTCAGACGATAAAATGTGGGATCCAAGATAAATATCCGTTCCTATGCGATACTGCGTGAATATGGGCTTGAGGTGCGCAAAGCATCATTTCCGATAGGTGCCTGCATAAGGGGTCATTGGGTAGCCCCTGGCGAATCCATTGTCTGCTGTAAATTACTTTGGATAATTGGGTACCCCCCTTAGTCTGCACCAGGACTGCTGTTATTATTGTGTGTACACATGTGCTACTATGCAGGGTAGAGGGACAAGTGGATATTGATACTGGAGTTGATGCTATGACACAGTCCTGTTACTCAGCTGTTTATACATTTTGCTTTTATTATTCTTTTTGATGGACAAAAAAAAGGGACGGCTATGTATTTGTACTGGACAAAGGGCTGCACGCTACATGTCTAAATGAAAGAACCATGACAACAAAGCAAGCGCATAAATCACATTTCTCTTATGTTTCTTACAAGGCTTTGTCATCTTTCATACCGAGTAATGATTTTTCTTTCTGTGTGTGTGTTTTTATAGAAATAACCTGTCTGACAAAGGATTTATCCATTTGCTCCAGTCAATAGAAGGCATGCTGCAGCAGATGGACCCTAATGATTTACAACTGTACCGGAATACTGGTCTAAGTCGCAGACATCGGGAACACCTTGTAAGGTACAGCTTGTTACTGGAATGTCCGCTGAAACAAGGTGCCAGTGGGGAAGCAAAGCAATTGATGAAACAGTGGAGAATTAAAAAAACACATGTTATTATGCAGGGCCATTCTGAATTCAGATATGTGCCCTGTATTGTATATTGTGTGGCAATAGAAAGGACCTAGAGTCATTAACAGGCATGTTGCTGAATTGGATGACCACTATAGGCTTGTCTATCGCTCTGACTACTGTACCCATGAATTGTACAATCATTCATAATACTAGTTAAAAGCCCGTCTAAATGACGGCTTCTGCAGTGTGCTTTCACTATGTGCTATCGCGTATATGAAGGGGAGGGGTCTGGACTGCACACCCTAGCTACTTATGATGGGATCAGTGGCTGGCTGCAAATGGATGCTTAACATAAACATCCATTCAAGTAAAATTGTAATGACCAGCGTACTAGCCTGTGTCGGCGGTAAATAATGAAGGTTTGAGTAAACTGTGTGAAGCAAAGAGATTTTATTGGTGTGGGGCACAGTGTAATAATATACAGACTGTTCTTAGCCAATGGATTCTAACAATGCTAATGCTGTGGGGGGAGAAAGAAAGGAGAGAACACCGCTTACACTGTGTCCCACACCAATTTATTATTACAGGGTGCCGACACAGGGCACCCTTATACACACATTGGGGATACACTGACAGAGCTAGTGCGCTGGTCATTACAATTTTACCTGCACATTTGAGTCTGGACAACTCGACCAAGCTGCCAGCACCAAGGTTGAGCGCCACTTTCAACAACCATTTCCCATAAACATCCATTCGCAAGCTCTGGGGATCCACCCCCATCATTCGATGTTCGTGGATGGTGGCGAAAGCCCACGCATATGTAAGGTTGCTCTGAGCAACCTTACATATGTTTGTCTGTCATGTCCTCATTACCATGAGAAAGCCCAGTGTTCTCAGGGGAACCCCCATGGACCGGTGGGAGTTCCCATATGCTAATGAGGCTGCCCCACGCCCCTCTCTGCCCCCCACCCCCTGCTGTGTAGGGTGCGTGCATCCTGTTCGCTGGGGGTGCAGCCTGCGTATGTACATGTGCATAAATGCGCACAGCACGACCATTGAAAAGGCTGCGAATAGGTTCCATAATCATTTGTGGTGTAATTGAAGGAAAGTGTTTAATTATGATGAAGGCATAATGATACTACCATGCAGTTGTAAATGTTAAATCCAATTAAGAAACATCCAAGTTATACTGTATGGGGCCTACACATGGGGTCATCAATTTCAGGACATTTTCTAAGCAATATCACTAGATCGCTTAGAAAATGCCCTGAAATTGCTTCATGTGTAGGAGCCATAGCGCTGCACGGCCCCGCGCGGCGCTATCGCCTGGCGATTAATGCTGGATAAATATAGTCAATCGCCAGTCAGGGCCAGTGTTCTCACTGTAGAACACTGGCCCTGACAGATTGCTCAACAACATCTCCAGGTGTGTAGGCCCCTAATGGGATTTCTTCTTATTTTACACCTTTATCTTCCAGCCTCTGTAATCAGATGAAGCCTCTAAGAGCTGAAGACCTGGAAGCATGTTCTGTACTTGTTACCTGGCAGCTCCATATAGAAAGTGAGGGATCTTTGCATGAGGACATGGATCACGATCTCAACAAAGATGAAAAGCGTCAAAGGTATTATAATGACAGGGAATATAATGATTACATTGGTCTCTTCCCCTTCGTTCTGCTGGTTCTTTCCGTAAATATGTGTTTCATAAGCAGTTATACTGGTAAATATATATGTATGCCGATGTTTGTTTTCAAAGCCTTGATTTGTGATTTCTAGCGCAGAGTGTACAGGGTCACGCTGATCAGATAAACGCTGTGGGGATAGGAGCATTGATCTGATCTGCCGAGTGACTGGCACAGTGTGTATCCTGCTTTACATTGTTCTATATCTTTCTATAGGAAATAGTTGTTGGACCAGTATTAACCCTTATTATTGAATGTCTTTCTGCCATTTAATCTTTGGATGTCATCTCGCCAGCTCAAACGAAATGTTTCTAAAATGAATAGTATTTCCACCTTTCCATAGTAGTTACCAATGTTACATCTTTATTTCTCTAGATCTCTAAAACCTATTTCATAGGGCGGTATTCAATGCGGCTGGCAAGGGGGTTAAACAGCGAGGATCGCCGCAAACAAGCGTATCTCGCCGTTTAACCCCCGCGCCGGCCGCTCACCCTATTGAACGTTCTGGGGGAATCCTCCATGTCAGGGGACGGCAAGGATTCCCCCAAACGGCGAGGTTCGGGGCTAATGCAGGGAGCTCGCTGCATTTAGCTGCAAGCCTTGCTGTCTTGGCGGCAGCACACGCCGTTTCTATGTCGCTGTAAAAACTCAGCGAGGTGGAAACAGAGTGTGCAGGAGGTCAGTTGAATACAGACCTGCGAGCTGTGACATCGAGCAGTCAGCACTGCAGGTCGTCACAGCTTGCAAAAAGGCATTGAACACTGCCCATAATCTCAATGCCTATTTGTGTTCCTTGACACAGAAGTGTCCTTTGCTCCCCTGTAACCGAATCATGTTACAGAAGACACTGCAGAAACCTAACTGTATGCACTGATTGGGACAAACTCACCAAGTCCAAAAGGATACGTCAGGCCACTATCCATGGACTGCACATGTGCTATAGAAAGTTAATTCAGACTGCGTAAGCTCACCTTGGCGGAACTCTCACTCTCAGGCAGGGCATGGCGCACCGCTAAAACAGCCTAGAACACTATAATATGCATATGCCAGCACTCTGCTTTTTGGCCCTTATTCAGATCTGATCGCAGTACAAAAATTGTTCTCAAAATTGTCAAAACCATGTGCACTGCAGGTGGGGCAGATGTAACCTGTGCAGAGAGAGATAAATTTATGTGGGGTGTGTTGAAACTGAAATCTAATTTGCAGTGTAAAAATAATACAGCCAGTATTTACCCTGCACAGAAACAAAATAACTCACACAAATCTAACTCTCTCTGCACATGTTACATCTGCCCCACCTGCAGTGCACATGGTTTTGCCCATTTTGAGAACAAATTTGTACTGCGATCAGATCTGAATAAGGGCCTTGGTCCATACTTTCCATGTTTTTTCTGCATTCGTTACTGGTCTTGAAGCAAGTGCCGGTACTTATGTATTATCTGGGCTCCCATGTTAAATGCACCCCATTTTTTCATACCCCTACTATCCAACTACGCATGGAGTTAATTTTATATAGTGTGGCGAGCGCAGCGAGCCGCCGTGCCCGAAGCGTGGCGAGGGGACGCGGTCTCATAAGAAAAACGGGAGCCCAGATATTACATAAGTACCCAAGTTCCTTCTCCGATTGGGAAATAGAAAGCTGTTGTTCGTGTTTCTTACAGTTTGTTATTTAACAGGCTCCATGCAACTTAAGGGGCTTATTATCTACACTTTCCATACATTTACTGTAATGCGTATGACTGTTGTACTACGTCTATGAGCATCTACTTTACTAAGAAGAAACCTTACCGTCTGTCATCTTCCTGTTACTTGCAGGGAAGGGAGGCGCATTTTACACCGAGTTGGGAGCTTTATACTTTATGGACAACTTTGCATAGGTAGCAAATTTTTTTAACACCTTTTCCATTTGCACTCATGTGCAGTTTGTATCCTGCCCAGAATCACGTTGCTTAGGAGAACTCTACAAGTATGTTACAAGTAGGGATGCCAATCCCGTGATCAGAAATCGGCGGTATCCTGGGAATTAAGGATTTTTGGCCAGTATTGAGTCCTTCAGCGGTTAGGTGTGGCAGAGGGGTGGACCGGTGCACCCAACATGTTTGCCAGGCAGTGTCTGAACCAGACTCTGTTGGTGCTCAGTGCTGCATGGCAGAGAGGGAACAAATAGGCATGCGTATTTTGATCTCAAAATCTCAGGATTTACGCTTAAACATTTCTTACTATTAATATATTTTTATGTTAATAGATATGATTAGCAGACGGAAATATAATGGAAATATAGTTATATAATGTTATAATTTTTTTAGGCAGTGAAGATTCAACCCAACAGCATGTACAAACAACAGGAGTGAAAGCTCATACACACGGGACGATTTTGCCTAGCCTGCATGCTGAGCAATGTAGGCTAGGCAAATTGCCCTTGAGCTTCCAGGTGACTAGTTCTCCCGGATTCGGCATGAAAAGCCGGCGGTCGGGATCCCGGCGTTCAAAATCCCGATGCCGGAATCCCGAACGCCGAAATCCCGACAAGGGGTGGACATGGATCGCTCACCACGCAGCGGGCCCGGTGCCTCCCTACACTCAGCACACTAATTTATTCTCCCTCCGAGGGTGTCGTGGACACCCACGGGGGAGAAAGTGTCGGGATTTCGGCGTTCGGGATTTAAACTGCATCCCGTTCTCCCATACACATGTAGACATGTGTGAATGGGCGATCTTGGTAACCATTGTTCTTTGGTTAGAACACTGGTGAGTTGACATGTAGTCCAGACCAGATCTCCATCACTATAGGGCAAATGAACAGAGCGATCAAAGCTTAATTTCTAAGCGATCTAGTCAGATCCCTTAGAAAAGAGGCTCTTATCGCCCCGTGTGTATGCTCCTTTAATATGGAATTACTGTACAACAATGACCGCAATCATAGAAACTCCCTGTGGAAAACAAATGATAAAACAAAGGTACAAATGCTATTGGAGATTATAGTTGCTTAATTAAGAGCCACAGACCCAAACCAATTACATTGGGATAAAAGTTAAAACAAATATGAGAATAAACAACATAAACCTGATTTTCTATCTTTGGTAGATTTATTAAGCTCAGTGAAGTGATAAAGTATTTGGTTTTCTTCACCGGCCAATCAGCTCCTAACTGTCATTTTTCAAACCAAGCCTGTAACTTCACAGTTGTTTGAGCTGATTGGCTGGGGATAAAAACCAAACACATTATCACTTTGGGGAAGATGATCGATCGCCTTCAATTATGCCAAACCATGACATGAGCATTTGGTCAGAAGAATAGTTTTAAACATTTGGAAGACTAGAATAACTATGTAATATGTTTGACAATGGGCCTGATGCATCAGTGGCAAACGCAGGATTTTCAGAAGGGGGTTTCCAGAGGGGCGGAGCAAAGCACAGAGATGGACACTTAGGTGACCCAGTATATGCCGGGTCAGTTAAAGTATTATAGATAGACCTATATATATATATATATATATATATATATATATATATACAGGGGCGTCAACAGCAGTGTAGACCCCTGGGCATAGCAATGTATTGGGGCCACTACTGATCCTCCAGCGGTAGGGGTGGGGGAAGCTTTGATGTCCCCTGGGTGGTAGGGGGTATTATATCAACTGCTCAGCATGTAGCGCCTGGATCAGTAATTTCCACTAATTACCCCTTTACTGCACAGATGGTGGGAGAAGGGGGCACTGGGCTGAATGAAGGGGCCCTGACACATAACTTCCAGGGTGGTAGAGGATGTTTAATATGCAGAGGAGGGGTGTATAGTGGAGTGGGCATATTATTCATAATTTTATGGTGGGAGGACAGCTTGCTTGACTGCAGATATCTCCAGTTCCCAGAAATAGATTTCTTAGCTTTTAATGGATTTAAAAACTAGAGAATCCCACCTACCAAATGGTAATGGGTACTAGGGGATCAGAGTTCAGGAGGCAGAGCAATCTGCCAATGAGTATATAAAACTACATACCAGGTGTGTGGAGCTGGAGCAGTAACCAGCTGCTGGAAGGCTGATATCTCTCATTCTGGAAACAGTAGAGACAAGCTACTAGTGTCCACCAATGGGGGAGAGTCCCAGCTTTTGGAATATACCCTCAGAGAAACTCTGAGTCAGACAGAACCTGAAATATCTGACTTGGAAGAGCAATTAACAGGCTTGGATGGGGACCACTGCTTTGAAGTCAGATATCTCCGGTTCTCAAGGGCCGATTTTTAAAATTCTTGTACCCATGGAAAGAGGGGACCCTCAGCTTTCAGCCCAGGGCCCTTAGACTCCTGGGGGGGTTTCTGGGTACCCAGAAACCCCCCCTGCGTGCGCTACTGTGCATAGGTGAATGCAGGTGGGATCGCTGCAGGATCTGCATGAATATACAATGCTTTTATAATCTGTTGTCCAAAGATTGGCATCAAATCACCATCGTGCATATCAGCCGGCCCATTAGAAGTCTGAGAAACCCTAAGGTTTCTCATACTGGCTGCCGAAATGTTTACCAAAGTCATTTAATATGAATCGGAAGAATCAGACATTGCCTTCAGTACACCCCCTAAATAAAGATGCCTCCATTTGGAGTAATGTTCCCTATCTCCTCTCCCAAATGTCTGCAGCATGTCTATCATGTTTCGGTGTCCATGGCAATACAACCAGGGTCACTGCCGTAACAGAATCGGTACCGCATGCGGCTCTGAATCAGGCCCTATGAGTGTACAAGTATGAATAACTGATCATCTAGATCAGGGGTTCTCAAACTCTGTCCTCAGAACCCCACACAGTTCATGCTTTCTAGGTCTCCTGGCAGGTGCACAGGTGCATTCATTACTCATTGACACATTTTAAAAGTTCCACTTGTGATTCTTTGAGGAGACCTGCAAAACACACACTGTGTGGGGTCCGGAGGACAGAGTTTGAGAACCTGTGATCTAGATAATGTGCTATATTTCTAGCTAGCTTCTACAGCAGGCATTCCCAACCACGGTCCTCAAGGCATACTAACGGTCCAGGTTTAAGTGATAGTCTTGCTTCAGCACAGGTGACTTTTGGTTTAAACACCTGTGCTGAACCCTGGATATCATTTATGGTGTGTACACATGGTTCCATCCGTTTTTAATCTGATTTCTATTAGATATGGACTATTCGACGTGCTCTGAAGCTTTTTCTACTCCTTTTCGATTTCCACTATTTTCTATTTGATTTTCCATTCGATTTGCTATTAGATCAACTCTGGCTTCAGGCAGGAGATGGACATGGAATCGAATGCTGCAGTGAACACATTCTATTTGCACTATCTACATGAGACACTGTCTACTATTAGATTCCACTATATAGTTTTGGCTGCCAAGACTATTTTTCTACTCGAATAGAAAAATAGTGCATATCTCACCGCGTGTATGCTCTATAAAACCTGCACTGTAAAGCTGGGTACACACCTACAGATTTGTCTGTCCAATCTATCTGGTGGAAACAAAAACTTGAAGATGTATGGGAGCAAATGACAATCAAAAATGTGCTCCCAAATGCTGGAAAACAAATAATGGTCAGTCAGACAAATTGTTAAATCAATCTGATACAGGTTGCGTATCCCTTATCCAAATATCCGTTATCCAAATTATTCCAAAAACCATACCCCTGGGCCCCCCTCTATGTAGGTGCCCCCTGTGGTTGGCATGTATTTTTTTTTAGCTAAATGTTTTGTGCATGGCAGTGGGGTAGTGCTGCAGCTTCGCCTATCTGCCAATGTGACAATGATTAATCGTGCTAAGCATCGGGAGCCAAAGCACACTGACTGCACAATTGTGCAGTGCATTTACTGGGAGTTGACTAAGTCCCATGAGACCTTGCACAAGAGGTCAGAGGCTGAGAGGCTTATGCTGAGCTCTCCTTGGTGGAGCTCATCATATGCTTCTCAGGCCCATGGAGGACAGCAGCGGCCCTGTCATGGGAGGGTTTTTAATTAGCGCCAGTGCTGAGCCTGTCAGGGCTCCTACAGAAAAAGGTACAGAGGGACAAACACAGGCTTTTCATGTATGTATGTGTGTATATATATACATGTGTGTGTGTGTGTGTGTGTATATATATATATATATATATATATATATATATATATATATATATATATATAGACCAATTCTCTTGATTGAGAAATGTGCACTCACCAATTTATCAAAGAGGAATCAATCTGATAAAATCAATAACTTATGTTATGTTTTGGTCCACAATCCGGACTTTTATCAAGGAGCATTTAGTGGTAACAGGAGTCACATATTATTCAACTGAGTTCCAGCAGATCAGCATGGTGCTGTGACTGTATGGAGGCTAGGATTAGCCACTAGCAGGGGATGTTAGATTCAGGCTGCGGGGCGGGGGGTGTTGCGTTTGTGTTAGGTTCAGAGAGTGAGGGTTAGGGGGGAGAGGGCTTGGACATTTACAGAGACCTTGCCATGTTTCTCTGTATCAGGATGCTTGGGTCGGTCTATTGACCACCGGTATCCTGATTGCCGGGATATCCTATGAATCTCGGGTAGACATTGTGTGGCACTCCAGCTCCTATGGAACTACATATTCTTGCATACCCTACCAGTTTTCCTTTTAGGGCATGCTAAAACTGTCAGGGGATGCTGGGATGTGTAGCTCCACAGATGCCTATGCCTGTCTAGAGTATAAATTACCATTGTGTGAATATGCATTGAGTAGTGTCCTATTGAAAAAAGGACAGGTGAGACTATTACATGTGCATGATAATTAAATCATTTTATGGACTATTTATGGACTTAAGGTAGGTACAGACGGCGCCGGCCTTACGCTTGCTGGCGAATCGCCAGCAGCATGCTGCTGGCGATCCGCCAGCAACACGGCGCGCCATCTGACTGAGACGCGCGTGCGTCCCCCACGCACGCGCGTCTCAGTATCAGGGCGGCCGGCCGGCGAGGCGGACGCAATACTGTCCGCCTCCCGCTCGAGGGGGGCTGGGGGGACCCGAGGAGGCTGTGGGGGGGTGCGGGCGCCCGGTGTGGGCACCGGGCGACCGTCGGAAGGGGACGGCAGCACCGTCGGAAGGGGACGCGCGCGCACCTCGTGCGCGCGCGTCCCCTTCCGACACACAGATGGCGCGGGAGCAGGGAATGGCGATGGCGTCGCCATCGCCATCCCCTGCAAAGATGAGCCCGGCCCCATCTGTAGCATCTGAATGGCAGTTTGGCAGTTTTCCAGCATTTTAAAGCAAATGGTCAACTGTCATTTGCTCTCATCCATTACCAGGATTTTGTTCCAACCAGCCCAATCTGACAATCGATCTGTAGATGTATGGCTGGCTTAACTCTTCATTCATTTGGTCTCGTTCACTTTAAATTATGCAAGGAATATATTATGATTGTAATAGATTTAAAGGAGCTAAATTAACAGGCTGTGAAAACTGTGTTTATTATGAAAGATTGCAAAAAAGAGAAGCAAAATAGGTATTTTTTCTCTTCTTTGAAATAATTTTTTGGTACTTATGTAGTATCTGGGCGTCCGATTTAGAGATCGGATCGCATCGCATGCGACCAAATCGTATGCGATGCGATGGTCAAGATTTTTCCATAGGATTCAATGTTAAAATGGTCTGAGTCCATTTTAACATAGAATTCAATGGGAAAAAGGGGTCCTTTTCCTTTCCCCACTATCCAAGTGGGCATGGAGTTGGATATAAACCTGTGGCGAGCGTAGCGAGCCACCGAGCCTGAAGCGTGGCGAGCGGACACAGAATACTTTTTAAGAAATATGCGTTCGCTCGCCACGCTTCGGGCTCGGTGGCTCGCTGCGCTCGCCACGCTATATAAAATCAACTCTATGCCCACTTGGATAGTGGGGAAATGAACAGGACCTTCTTAACATTGAATCCTATGCAAAATCGCATCGAATCGCATCGCATCGCATCTGATTGTATGCCTTAAGGTAAGGCATACAATCACAAAATCGGCAGCCCAGATACTACATAACTGCCAATTTTTTTTTTTTTAAATAATAATGAACATTGAACAGCAATGTTTAATAACCACAACTATTGTTCATAATGTATAACTAATATTTTATTTTGTTCACTATTGTTTCTGTAATGTATTCAATTGTATTATCCCATCATCCCAAGCTCTGACCCTGATGATGGATTAAACTACTTTAAAATCCTTTATCATCTTATTTGAAAAATACTTTTTTCCTGCATATAAAAACAGAACTCTGGAAATCAGAAATGGGATCATAAATGTTATTATCTCACGACGACTGCTGAATGTAATTATTAATCTTCAAAATATTGCTAAAAAAAATTACTACACCTTTTCATGGTGTAGATCTGCATCAAAATGTGAACTTTTTCAACGAAGCATAGTTTTTTTTTATTGTCACGCTTGAGGGTTGTCTTGGGCAGACGTGAGAGGTGGAATCCGGAGCAACAGGAGCATGGACAAAGCGAAGTGGCATGATCCAACTCCTACTCATGGAATGAGTAGATTGATGTGCACTGTAGACTGGAAATGAGTCGTAGAATGTTCATAGGTGCTCCAGCAGTGGCTGACACGAAGGCGTGGAAGAAATAAGAGACAACTTTGTTAAACTGGAAAGTCTTTGGGTCAGCCTCCAAGCAGGCAGCAGTAGCTGGAAACCGGAAAAGACTGAAATTGTTGGAGTAGAGCTAGAGCGAAGTTAAGGAAACAAAACCGACTGGACTGGTAGATAGCAGAATAGCAAAGCCTTGTTACCAGGTAGATTAGTAGGACAGAATCCAAGTTGGAACTCCTTGAGCTGGCTCTGGTCTGGTAGCCGGAGTCAGGAGACTGGGAGACCAGATTATAAATGGAGGTGTGGTCGGACTGGAACTGGAAAGGCAACCAGACTGGCAATGGGCAACTGGAGCTAGGCATGTATTGGATTCTGAGGGGTAAATTTACAGACTGGAGTTCTATTGAAGATGGGATGTTGCTTTGAGCAACCAAACAGATTCTATTTATTGTCTTCTAGCTGGTGCTAAATAAAACATAAGAATCTGATTGGCTGCTCTGGGCAACATCCCATCTTCAATAGAATTCCCATTTTAGTAAATTTATTTTTGAGTCTCTGTATTAACAGACCATAGATTAGCAGAAACAACATAACTGGACGAAATCTGGATATATACTGGACTAGAACCATTCTGACAATGAATTGTCAGGGAGTTCAGCACAGAGCTGCTTATACCTTAGCAGCAACATTGTACAGGCCATTTTGGAGGGGCCAGATGGCTCCCTTTATAGGAAGCGATGTACTGTGATTGTCTATTGCAGACAGGAAACAGTAATCTGAGTGGCTACAGACAGCCAGGTGATCACTCCCAACATGGCGTTTTGGAGGGAACCCTAATGTGGAGGAAGTAGGCCCAATTGCTGCAGAAGCAGAGAGTGAGCAAAGCACTGTGGAGAGATGGAACAGGTATTGGGAAGCCATGCAGTGAAGTTCAGTGAAATGAAGAACTAAGCCGATTACTCACACAAGTGACTAACTAGAGGATTCAGCAGCTAGCAACACAGATGCAGCTCGTATTCTGAGCAGAACTCTCCAATAATGTACTCCACTAAACAATATAAATGTGGTACTGGTAAATTGGGATAAATTCAGTGACCAGGATGCTCCTGGGATGCAGGACTGATAGCAGAGGCAAGTCACACAATAAGAGGGATTGTGACATTAATATCTCATTACACAAACCTTTAAAATTACATTAAACTACATAAAATTACCGGTAACTATTAAAAATGAAAGTGTGGTATAGTATGAATGTATGTATGTATGTAAAATAACCTAAGTGCAGAACAAAAGCTCAAATTGCAAACCTTAACATATTTGTTATTATGTTTTAAAATCGCTGTGATATTATAACCTCAGCCTTCACAACGTCAGTCCACTTGACCAGACGATGTCCATGTAGGACACGTTCTGTCCAGAGGACATTTTGATACGAAGCTCAGAATGCCCTGTAAGCTACGCAGTTCCTACACAGATAGCTGGCTTCTGTAGGAGATTGCTATTCCTACACACTTCTCATTATTTGTTGGACATGTATTGCCAACCACTCTGAATACCCAGCATTATTACCACTGCAGTTTATCCATCTTTGACCATTCCCTGGGACTACTTGTGCAGCCGGAATACAACACTCAGAATGCTGTATATTGCTCTATCTATTGCCTATAAAATCTAATACCAATAATCTGAAACTAGGGATGCCAATCCCGGGGCATTTTTTCAAGCTTGGGAATCGGTATTGAAAAAGGCATCACTAAAAGAAAAACATCAGCGTTGCAACGGAGTCATGAGGAGGAGGCGGTAGGAGGGTGTTATGGGTGCCGGGAGCGGTCGGCGGGAGGTAATCGCCCACTGAGACCACTTGGAGTACTGATAGGGATGTGGAGGGTTCCGGCGGCAGAGGAGCGGCCTGCGCAGCATGACCTATGACCAAGTCACGCTGCGCAGACCGCACGCTGTGGTCAGAAACAGCCGGGCAGCGTCTGAGAGGCTGCCCCGCAAAGACTGCGCATATGCAGTCTAATCCCGAAAACCTTGAAAAGATTGAAATCCCGAACATTTTGGGGCCAAATCCCATCATCCCGCTGATCCCGATCCCGTGACTGGCCATCCTATCTGAAACTTGCTAGTGCCATTATGGATTTGACTAAAATGTGGGAATAAGCCTATCCTATTTAAGTTCTACATGCATAACCCTCTGAGGCACTTATGTATTATATAGCTTCCATTCTCGATTTTCAATTTGTTGGGACTGCTATGCTATTACTGGTGCCTGTCCTTGTGTTTCCTTCCTATCTCCCTATAGATTGTAAGCTTGCAGCAGGGCCCTCCTACCTCCAAGTCTGTCTGTTGTTACCAAGTTTGTTTTAGCACTGTCTACAATTGTAAAGCTCAACGAAATCTGCTGCGCTATATAAGAAACTGTTAATAAATAAATACATTTATAAACAGGCTCTATTGATTAAATACATACAGTGTGCACACAATTTCTAGGTTTATGGAGAAGTTAATTTATGGCATATAAACATGTCTGCATATTAATAGATGGAGATCTATCTATCCATCTATCTGTCTATCAACTCAAACATCCTTGTATTTAATGGCCCAGAGTCTATACCGGCAGACATACAGCTGGTATATGTCCATGATTTCGCACCATTAAATTCAGGGATGTTTGTGTTGATACATATGCTGGTAGATATATATATATATATATATATATATGCTGAAATGCCCATTTCCTGGATAGAGAGAAATAGACATGCCCAGTACAAACCATGCACTCTAGTACACGCCATCAATGTGAATATGCATGCTTCAGTCTGTGGTGGCGGTTTTTGGCGCATGTGCTGTCTGATGATGGAATGCATTTGCATTTTGGCTTGCAACCAACATGTTTATAATACAAAATTTGGGGGGATTTTTTTTTTTATTTTGACATTACGCAGCTGTGGAGGCTGCTACTATTAGGATTTCAGAGCAGTAGGAAGTATATTCTCAATGAGTGACGGGAATTTATGTTATAATGGGGGCTTATAGAAACGAGGAAGGGGGATAGGTGATTAAACACCCCATATAGATAGATAGATAGATAGTATAGATGTATTTCTTTTTTAATATATTTTCATATTTTATTATTTTTTAAACTTTATTAAGTAATACAAAAAAAAATACATTTCTGAGCGTATCTTGTGCAGGAAAAAATTGGCATTTAAGTGGTTAATTTAGATCACTTGGGTCCTGTGTTTATATACATGATAGTAATCTTATTAGTTTGAGACAGATTGTATTTTTGTTTTTCAGGGCTATCTCTACATTATTGCGAGAACATCT
>NC_139219.1:65267862-65302862 GCF_055691185.1 Crinia signifera | reverse complement strand
GGGTGGAGTTACAAATTCTTTATGAGCACGTATTATAAGGCATAACCTAAAGATAAACCAGTGTAAACTGTGAAGAATTACCTGTAAATTCAAGTATATTAAGACATACACATTTGTTAACAGAAATAAATCAGTGCAATATATATATAAGATCACTAGATGGTGTTGTTACCTAATTGAATTTCACAAAGATGGTAACACATCATATGTTTATCTTAACGATAAATGGGTAAGGCTGTAATGAACATCTTGAACAAATGATGCTTCTACAGAACCAATTTCTCTACACAAGATATTAGGAATCGGTGATCAGCGTGTTCTTTCCAAGTATAGCCAATAATAAGTCAGGACCAGAGACCTTAGTATTAAATGTGTTTTGCAGTGTTTCACTACCCAGTCTCTTCAAAGGGGGAACTCTGTATGTTCAGTTCATTTCAGTATTAGAGCCTGTGGGTAGTATTAGCCACCGGATTATCCCCCTTATTCAGATCTGATCGCAGTACAAATTTGTTCTCAAAATGGACAAAACCATGTGCACTGCAGGAGGGGCAGATGTAACATGTGCAGAGAGAGTTACAATTGCGTGGGGTGTGTTGAAACTGAAATATAAATTGCAGTGTAAAAATAACGCAGCCAGTATTTACCCTGCACAGAAACAAAATAACTCACACAAATCTAACTCTCTCTCTGTACATGTTACATCTGCCCCACCTGCAGTGCGCATGGTTTTGCCCATTTTGAGAACAGATTTGTACTGCGATCAGATCTGAATAAGGGCCTATGTAGATGGTTTATATTGTTGAATGTGCTGTTATGGGCTCTTTGAATCACAGCCTGTGTACCCTGAAGGGGCAGTATACTCATTGTGGCTGCAGTATCCCGTGTCTCCAGCTGCAGGATTGCAATGCCGCACACCTCACAGCCAGCACCTTACAGGTGCAGGGGTCAGCCACAGACAGCGATGTACAGTGTGTGGTAAGAGCTATCAAGCAATCAGCACCTCCTAAGCGCAGGGTCTGGTAGGAAATGGAGGCAAACAGGCATCAAGAGGCACAAAGTTCTTACCCCACAGCCAGCATCCTTCAGTCACGGGGAAAGGCGGCAGCCAGTATCTCTTTCTGGATCAATAGAGGCTCTCACCCCACAAGCAACAATCATCAGCGATGGGGGCCAGCGGCCATCATCAGCAGGCACCCGGCGACCACGGTAGCAGAGCGCACCTCCCGCAGTCAGCGGCCGAAGCCCAGATGCAAGAACCCTCACCTTGTCAGTGCCGCAGAAAGGCACCAGCCGCACACAGGGGTCCGGATGTCAGACGGTGTCCTTAGGCATCCAGTGGTCAGTGCCGTTACTACATCAGCGACTGCAGGAGGAGGGAAGCCGCGCAATCCGCATCCAGCGGTATACGGGCACAGGGCTCAGAGGCTGGAAGCAGACAGCGCCGTGAGCTCCACGAGGCCACATTCGATATCCTTGCGGTGTCAGCCTTCGCCAGAGCAGGCACTGGAGCCCCTCTTTCAGGACGGGAGGGGTGAAAGGGACAGAAGGTAAGGCAGTGGTGGTGGCTGGCGTTCCGCGTGAGGTAGGCCTCAATTCTAGCAGGCCGTTCTCCGGTGGCAGTGGTTCTCCAATTCTCCACACATATGGATAACACAGGAGAGCAGGTGTTCCCGTATCAGGGGAAGGGGTGCATGGGTCACAAAAGAGGGTATTTAAGGGGGATGAAGGTGGATTTAAGTACAGGATGACGGAGATGGTATTAAAAAGCGGCCATCATGATGCTCCGCCCACCAGAAGTCCACATTTCTTTTTAGCTACAATGTGTCAGCAGTTGCCATGGGTCCGAACTAGATATGGACTGATAGAGCGGATGTCTGCAAACTGCGCAGACAGCAAATGCCATCTTTGGATGCTCTGCACAATGCATACACACGCAGTGATTGAGCCTCTTTCAGCATGGAGTGGATGCAAGTCAAGAAACTGATGGTGACAACTGCAGACATTACAATAGCAGCATATACAGGTGGATTCCCACCTTATTATTAACTAGCCAGTAGTCAGCCTCGGAATGGACAGAAAAGGGGACCGCAGAGGCATCTCCCCTCACTAATTTAAAGGTTTCTTATCAAGTGCAGTATGTTAGATTTACATGTAGCATGGGGACAGCACCCCTTTTAACATTCATCATATTTGCATGGATACTATGTCGATATGGTAGAATGTTGACAACATCCCTGGTGGCTCAGCTGTTACTTACCTGGTCTCTAGACTCTGCCTCCGGGTCCTGGAGGTCATATGCCGAGTGGCTGTTGAAAAGACGGTACTTGTGTATTAGCCAGGCGCCCGGTACGTAGTTAGGGTAGCGGCGCTGTGAGAATCAGCGTAGTGTTCCCGCGGCCAGTGTAGTTAGCGTAGTCAGTCAGAAGTAGCGTAGTGTTCCCGTGAGCATCCCTGTCAGAATCAACGTAGTGTTCCCGCGACCGCGTAGCCAGCATCTCTGTCAGAATCAGCGTAGTGTTCCCACATAGCGTAGTCAGTCAGAAGTAGTGTAGCGTGGAAGGTGAAGTGACAGTGCAATTTCTGCAGAACCTGTGACCATGTTCAGCTTGCCAAAGACAGAGGAACACCCCCACTATCCACGGCAGCCCGAAGCGTGGCGAGCGCATCGAGTCCCGTGAGGGGACACGTTACACGTCCTCCTGACCTGTTCACAGGGGCGGATTGGCCATTAAATCTACCGGGAACTTTCCCGGGAGGCCGACGGTAGTGAGGCCGAAAGATGTGTATGCAGCGCAAACAAATAAACAAGACAAATGTACAGCGAGCTCAGCTCACCTCCGGCTGGGCTGACTGCTCAGCGGTAGGCGGCCTCACTTGCAGGCTCAGCCTCAGCCCAGTCCCCGTGTGGCCCCGCCTCCTCCGGCTGTCACTGGTGGCTGCAGTCGGAGTGGAGATTCTTCCCAGAGTGGTCCCGCCTTCTCCCGCCCACTGTTCTCCTCTCAGGCTCTCTCCGTGCGGCGCTGCTGTCCACTGCCCCACCTCCTCCTCAAGTCCTCTATGGTTGTTCCATCAACCACATTAATCGGCGCCCTGCTACTGTATGCGGGACTCGGAGAACAGCGGGCGGGAGGAGGCGGGGCCGCAGGGGGCACTGGGGCGGCGACTCAAGAGGACTCGAGGAGGCAGGGCTTGGAGGAGAACAGCGGGCGGGAGGAGGTGTGCTTGGCCGGGACTGGACGCAGGGTCGCAGGTTCCTGTGTGCAGGTGCCAATGCCGCCCCCTGCAGCGAGACCACCAACGCTCCAGCAGGACTATGGAGCCGGGAGCAGGATTGGGAGCAGTGCCAGTGCCCCATCGGAAGAAGCGGCAAACTGAGGCCCGCCCCGGAGTAGTGGCTGTTTGAAGTCACCATCCCTGGTAAGGCGGTCTCTGTGTGACTGTGAATGTTGGATGGGGGATTAATATATGGGGGATGGGGGGGGGGGGGCGTTTACTGGGTCGAAGTATATATTTGCATATAAATGGATGAGGGTGGAGGTAGGTGCATGTATGTATATATGAGACCATCAGTGTATGTATGAGAGCAGCAGTGTATGTATGTATAAAAGTGGTGGTATGAGTGGCAGGGTGTATGTATGTATGTATGAGAGCGGCAGGGTGTATGTATGTATGAGAGCGGCAGGGTGTATGTATGTATGAGAGCGGCAGGGTGTATGTATGTACATTATGTATGAGAGCGGCAGGGTGTATGTATGTACATTATGTATGAGACCGGCAGGGTGTATGTATGTATGTATGTATGAGAGCAGCAGGGACCATGTATGTATGTATGAGAGCGGCAGGATGTATGTATGAGAGCGGCAGGGTGTATGTATAAGGGCGTCAGGGACCATGTATGTATGAGAGCGGCAGGGACCGGGTGTATGTATGTATGAGAGCGGCAGGGACCGGGTGTATGTATGTATATATGAGACCATCAGTGTATGTATGAGAGCAGCAGTGTATGTATGTATAAAAGTGGTGGTATGAGTGGCAGGGTGTATGTATGTATGTATGTATGAGAGCGGCAGGGTGTATGTATGTATGAGAGCGGCAGGGTGTATGTATGTACATTATGTATGAGACCGGCAGGGTGTATGTATGTATGTATGTATGTATGAGAGCAGCAGGGACTATGTATGTATGAGAGCGGCAGGATGTATGTATGAGAGCGGCATGGTGTATGTATAAGGGCGTCAGGGACCATGTATGTATGAGAGCGGCAGGGACCGGGTGTATGTATGTATGAGAGCGGCAGGGACCGGGTGTATGTATGTATGAGAGTGGCAGGGACCGGGTGTATATATGTATGTATGAGATCGTCAGGGACCGGGTGTATGTATGAGAGCGTCAGGGACCGGGTGTATGTATAAGAGTGGCAGGGTGTATGTATGAGAGCGGCAGGGACAGGGTGTATGTATGCATGTATGTATGAGAGTGGCAGGGACCATGTATGTATGTATGAGAGCGGCAGGGTGTATGTATGTATGAGAACGGCAGGGTGTATGTATGTATGAGAGCGGCAGGATGTATCTATGAGAGCGGCAGAGTGTACGTATGTATGTATGAGAGCGGCAGAGACCGGGTGTATGTATGCATGAGAGGGGCAGGGTGTATGTATGTATGTATGAGAGCGGCAGGGTGTATGTATGCATGAGAGCGGCAGGGTGTATGTATGTATGTATGAGAGCGGCAGGGTGTATGTACGTATGTATGAGAGCGGCAGGGTGTATGTATGTATGAGAGCGGCAGGGACCGGGTGTATGTATGTATGAGAGCATCAGGGACCGGGTGTATGTATGAGAGCGGCAGGGTGTATGTATGTATGAGAGTGGCAGGGACCATGTATGTATGTATGAGAGCGGCAGGGTGTATGTATGTATGTATGTATGTATGAGAGCGGCAGGGTGTATGTATGTATGAGGGCGGCAGGGTGTATGTATGTATGAGGGCGGCAGGGTGTATGTATGTATGAGAGCGGCAGGGACCATGTATGTATGAGAGCGGCAGAGTGTATGTATGTATGTATGAGAGCAGCAGGGTGTATGTATGAGAGCGGCAGGATGTATGTATGAGAGCGGCATGGTGTATGTATAAGGCCGTCAGGGACCATGTATGTATGAGAGTGGCAGGGACCGGGTGTATGTATGTATGTATAAGAGCGGCAGGGTGTATGTATGAGAGCGGCAGGGTGTATGTATGAGAGCGGCAGGGTGTATGTATGTATGAGAGCGGCAGGGTGTATGTATGTATGAGAGCGGCAGGGTGTATGTATGTATGAGAGCGGCAGGGTGTATGTATGTACATTATGTATGAGACCGGCAGGGTGTATGTATGTATGTATGTATGTATGAGAGCAGCAGGGACCATGTATGTATGAGAGCGGCAGGATGTATGTATGAGAGCGGCATGGTGTATGTATAAGGGCGCCAGGGACCATGTATGTATGAGAGTGGCAGGGACCGGGTGTATGTATGTATGAGAGCGGCAGGGACTGGGTGTATGTATGTATGAGAGTGGCAGGGACCGGGTGTATATATGTATGTATGAGATCATCAGGGACCGGGTGTATGTAAAAGAGTGGCAGGGTGTATGTATGTATGAGAGCGCCAGGGACCGGGTGTATGTATAAGAGTGGCAGGGTGTATGTATGTATGAGAGTGGCAGGGACAGGGTGTATGTATGCATGTATGTAGGAGAGTGGCAGGGACCATGTATGTATGTATGTATGAGAGCAGCAGGGTATATGTATGTATGAGAGCGGCAGGAACCAGGTGTATGTATGTATGTATGTATGAGAGCGGCAGGGTGTATGTATGAGAGCGGCAGGGTTAGGGTGACCAACTCATCCCTTTAATCCGGGACACACATTAATTACACAGGTTCTGTGGCAGTTTAAAACCATTTCTGGAGTCTTGAGGTGTGGCAGTTTTAAAACAAGTGAAAGCCAGCCACAGAACCTGTGTAATTAATGTGTGTCCCGGATTAAAGGGATGAGTTGGTCACCCTAGGCAGGGTGTATGTATGTATGTATGTATGTATGTATGTATGTATGAGAGCGGCAGGGTGTATGTATGTATGTATGTATGAGAGCGGCAGGGTGTATGTATGTATGAGAGCGGCAGGGTGTATGTATGTATGAGAGCGGCAGGGTGTATGTATGTATGAGAGCGCCAGGGTGTATGTATGTATGAGAGCGGCATGGACCAGGTGTATGTATGAGAGCGGCAGGGTGTATGTATGTATGTATGGATGGATGAGAGCGGCAGGGTGTATGTATGTATGAGAGCGGCATGGACCAGGTGTATGTATGTATGAGAGTGGCAGGGTGTATGTATGAGAGTGGCAGGGTGTATGTATGTATGAGAGCGGCAGGAACCAGGTGTATGTATGTATGTATGTATGAGAGCGGCAGGTACCAGGTGTATGTATGTATGTATGTATGAGAGCAGCAGGGTGTATGTATGAGTGCGGCAGGTTGTATGTATGAGAGCGCCAGGGTGTATGTATGTATGTATGTATGAGAGCGGCAGGGTGTATGTATGTATGGGAGCAGCAAGGTGTATGTATGAGAGCGGCAGGGTGTATGTATGTATGAGAGCGGCAGGGTGTATGTATGTATGAGAGCGGCAGGGTGTATGTATGTATGTATGAGAGCGGCAGGGTGTATGTATGTATGTATGGATGAGAGCGGCAGGTTGTATGTATGTATGTATGTATGAGAGCGGCATGGACCAGGTGTATGTATGTATGTATGAGAGTGGCAGGGACCAGGTGTATGTATGTATGTATGAGAGTGACAGGGACCAGGTGTATGTATGTATGAGATCGGCAGGGTGTATGTATGTATGTATGAGAGCGGCAGGGACCTGGTGCATGTATTTATGAGAGCCGCCATTATTGATTTGTAGCCGCCCACATGAGGCCACTGCCAGAAATTTTCCAGGGCCACTTTTAGTCCCCAATCCGCCCCTGCCTGTTCATACCCCCCACTATCCACGTCGGCGTAGAGTTTGATTTTAAAAAGTGTTCCGAGTCCCCTCGCAACTCGCTACGCTCGCCACACTTTATAAAATTAACTCCACACCGACGTGGTTAGTGGAAGTATCAACAGGTTAGGAGGACGTGTAACACGTCCCCTCGCGGGGCTCGCTGCGCTTCGGCCTGCCATGGATAGTGGGGGGTTTGAAAATGCCTGCATACCCCCTTTATTTATGAAGAGCAAGTGCTAATAATTACTGAGATTCCCCTGCATCTCACACAGTTGGAGCGCCTCTCCGCCGGCGCCCGCATGATCCTTTCTTCGCCGGCGTCCGCCAGCGCAGGGGATCTGGCGGTTACCGGTGCTGTGTGAGAGGCGCTCACTAGACTTGGCATGGACGCCGGGGACAGAGCCATGGACGCCGGAGACCGAGCTGGGCTGCCGTGGAGTGACTGCGCTAACTACGCTAGGCAACCATTGGACTATGCAGACAGCATATCTAGCCTACGCCTGTGTACGTATGCTAATTGGGTGCCCGGCTAATACACAAGTACCGAAAATACTTTTCTCCCCCTATCCTTAACCCTAAAACCTAACTCTTAACATCCCCCTACCTATCTCCTAACCCTAACTTTCCCAGCAGCACCTAATCCTAACGTTCTGCACTCCGAGAGTGGCTACAATTCAGCAATATGAATGCCATCATGAGCATACCTCCCAACTGTCCTGATTTTGGAGGGACAGTTAAGCTGGCCATACATCAGAAAGATCGATCTTAAGATCGATTGCACTCATGATTGTGTACAATTTCCCTTGAAATCCCCGGCAGTCCTTGGTGGTTTTTGGACACACAATCTACTCACAATCCATCTTACAATCAGTCATACAATCCATCTGCTGTATGATTGTGTATACAAGATGTGCACACAATCTGCATACAATCCATCTTAAGCTGGCCATACATCAGAAAGATCGATCTTAAGATCGATTGCGCTCATGATTGTGTACAATTTCCCTTGAAATCCCCGGCAGTCCTTGGTGGTTTTTGGACACACAATCTACACACAATCGATCATACAATCAATCATACAATCCATCTACTGCATGATTGTGTACACAAGATGTGCACACAATCTGCATACAATCCATCTTACAATCAGTCATACAATCCATCTGCTGATTGATTGTATGATTATGTACATAAGATGTGCACACAATCTGCATACAATCCATCTTACAATCAGTTGAGATTGTATGATTGGGTACAATATCTTTCTGATGTATGGCCACCTTTACAATCAATTGAGATTGTATGATTGGGTACAATATCTTTCTGATGTATGGCCACCTTTACTCTTTATTAGGACAGTGCCGCAGTACCAAGCACTGGGGTGTGTGCGTGTGTGTGTGTGCGTGTGCCTGTTGGGGGGGGGGGCAGTTGGTAGACACCATGTTACTCACTGTCTTTGTTTTCTACTGAACTGAAATGCATATATATTGCTTATATTTACAAACCTCAATAAAAAGAAATTGCACTCTTTTGCTATTGTTCCTGTTTGTAAGATGTACTTAGTCTAATTTACGTAGCATAAATCTCACTGTGTAATTAGGATTTTAAAAACAACCATTTCATAACCTTGACCGATTCATAACAAAGCAGAAGTCTTACTACAAAATACAATTACAGGCCTATGTATTTATATATGTTATAGTGTGTACACACTGTCCGATTTATTTTCCGATGTTGACGCATGGGTTTTAACCCATGCGATCCCGATCCCGATGCGCGTTCACGTATCGGAAGCCAGAAAGTCTTGGCTGCCTTGTCTATATAGTGCAGATCTGCACTATATAGTCAAGATTGGATGCAAATCGGATGTGCCTTAAGCAGCCCATACACGCTGCTATGAGAGCTGACCCGATGTGTGCTTTGAGGTGCGCGCTCCCGCGCACCTCATCGCACAGTACAAAAAGTATGTGCTTGCACATACGTTTTGTACCTAGTTCTCATCAAATCGCATCGCATTGCATGCACAACATGTGCACATGCAATGCAATGCGATTTGATCCGTGCTAGTACAGCACGGAAAGCACGCCCATAAAGCAGCGTGTATGGGCTGCTTTAAGATCCTATCCACGATCCTATCTGATCAGATCGTGGATAGGATCTTAAGGCACATCTGACCGTGTGTACACACCATAACAGAGAAAAATGCAAGCCCAGATACGTGGATGTGCCTGCATTAATGATTTCTGGCAAGTAAAATTAGTGAGTGGAATTCAGAACCATTGAGAATCATTAATCTATTTATGCATATACTCTATTGTACTATTTAATGGTTTCACTTTCATTTGTATTTCTTAGCTTGACATTGTCATCGAATAGCTTATTAAAGTGTTCTCCACTTAGTAATAGACTAGCCTTAGAGAATTTTCCCAACTAAGGGAGTAACCTTGGAAAATGCGAATCGAATTAACCTTGTTTTGTTGTATTTTGAAAGCACCCTGGCAGCAGTGAAATGTCTAGAAGTTAGCAAGTAATTCTCATTCTATTAAAGCAGATGGTGTGTGTAATGTAGTTTAATTATCATGAGTATAAAATTCTGATCATACCCATAATAAAACACTCTTTGTTTAAAGTGTTTTCTTTATTCTTACATACAGATAATTTTCCATTTTATTTTTCATCTGTTATGACCTTCATGTAAGTGCTAAAGATTTCTTTTAAATTTAGAATACAATTTTTTTAGATTCTATTTATTTGAAAGCACATGGTTACTAATTTAGACCATTTCCACATATGATATTTGAGCTAATTTACAAATAATGATGTTTCTACAACAATGCTGAACAGTGCATACTGTAAGGCCAGAATTCAGGTTGTATCTCTGAATTCTATTTTCATGTAGTGTTCTAGACTGGGTACTAATACCATTCAGTGAGCTGGGGTAAAGCATGGATTTTTTACATACTCAGTATTACCCCTCCTTTCCATGCACCTGAATGGTAATTGAGCACCTGCCACTATCTATATGTATGTTGTGAGAGGCAGAAAGGAGCCTGCATTAGGAGGATATGCAGGTCCTGATATGGCACATGGAGTAGTCTGGGGTTGCTCCAAGGTAGGTAGCTCTTAGTTTAGATATACCAAGTAAGGAGCCATTATCATGTGGCTCCTTGCTGACTAATTGTAGACCCAATTTAGGGTAACGGTGGTGTGGGGGGCGGTGCGTCTCTAGTGTGACACACCTTTACATTCTAGTAACACTTAGCACCTTTTTTTTTTCTCACTAACACTATTTCTTTCATATTTTAATTACATTTATTTATTAACAGTTTCTTATATAGCGCAGCATATTCAGGTTTCAGGTACATTTTAGGTACTTATATGTTAGTTGGGTGCCCACTAAGCTTTTTGCTTAGTGGGCTATTCTGCGTAAGGAAATCGCATCGCATGTGCACTTTTAGTATCACACTATGCGTGCGATGCGATATTACTAATTAATGTATTTTTTGGACGATATATTTTTTCCCGCTGTTATCGCATTGTTCAGCACACATTTTATGACACTAAAACCTGTAATGCGGTGCGATATTACTAAATAATGTATTCCCTACTATTGTAGGTACCCCCCCTATTATCCATAAGGCCCCACTATCCACATCGGCATGGAGTTGTATTTATATAGTGTGGCGAGCCCGAAGCGTGGCGAGCGGACGCGGAAAACATGTAAAGTAATACGCGTCCCCTCGAGGGGCTCGCTGCGCTCGCCACGCTTCGGGCTCGCTACTCTCGCCACACTACATAAAATCAACTCCACGCCGGCATGGATAGTGGGGGTATGAAAAGGTTGGGATGACGCATTACGCCACCCCCCGCGGGGCTCGCTGTGCTCGCCACGCTTCAGGTTGGCGTGGATACTGGTGTCGTTTTAGGAACAAATTCACAGCATCCATACAACACATCTGAGACAGTAATGTGGACACATGTTAACGATAAACTGAATTTAGTAAGAATTGCATAAGATAAGTAATATGGAATAAATATCACAAGAAAAATATAATTCTCACAATATCACAATAATCTCACAAGAACAATAATGTCACAATAAATACCACAAGAACAATATAATTACAAAGACCAAGAAAAAAAAGAGAAGAGCTAACTGGGCACTGCAGAGCCCTTAGTCAGGAGGCTCAATGCATGCAAAATGTGCTGAAAAGGCTGGTCTTTTGCCACACTTTATCTCTACATATACTCTTCAAGGTAGGAGGTCAAATAGTGCCTTGCGGTGCCACAGTGCTTTTTGTTTTGCTACTTTGCGGCACCCCACATACGTTCTATGTTCTGCGTATGTACTCCAGAATCAGGGTCAACAAAGTTATATTTATGATTAACCCTGGCATGTTCATAGCCGGCCGCTACCAACTCATCCGTTTTATACGCCCGCCAGCAGTCACTATAAATGACACTTCCATAAGCAACATGCAATGTTATGGCATCCATCAAAGTTGTGGCGTCTCTCCGGTCTACAGCTTTCATGAAGCAGGCCCCCGTCTCCCGACAAATACCACCAAAATCCCACTGCTGTGGCAAAATCCTCCCCACGGAGTACTTGCACTTTGTAAAGAGGGTCTCGTCTACAAGGCATGGTCCTCCAATCTGTTGCTGGGGCTCGGAAAGCAGGTCATATGTGCACGCCTCCCTCATTAGTGCGTCGTACTGCACTATCGTAGCTAGGAAGATCCCAAGCTCCCTTTTGCAGTACGCCACACTGCTGAGTTTCTGCGCCCAAGAATAAATGAAGCGTAACAACTTTACAAAAGGAAGCCGGCATCCTGGGCACCACAGCCCAGCACACACGGTCACCTTTCAGCGACAGGCCTTTATATGGCACCTCCAATTAGCTTCTTTTACTGGAAGCCTCATGGGGTGGCCATTTACGCATGTTTGCGTCTATGGCAGCAAATATGACGCTGTAAAAATGTCAACACCTCCTCCTCTTTTGTCGGGAGAGTAAATAGTGACATCTCCTGATGTCGTGCCATGCTGCTGTCACCACTGAAACCAGAAACACTGGGAGCACTCTCAGCAGCATCCATCATTGGTCCTGTTTTACCTCAGAGTGAGGGACCAGGTGCACTTACGCAAATTCTGACTGACTACACTATTTACTTACTTAGTTTATTCACAAAACATACAGTAGTTACACTACTTGAAATGCATACATCAGTAATATATGCATATAAAGTACTAAGATTGCATCGCATCGCACGGATCGTACAGTACTAAAACGGGACATGCGATGCGATTTTCTTCCGCAAGCGTACGTATGTAAATTGGGCACCCAACTAACATATAAGTACCACATTTAATTTTTTTTTCTTCTCAGTCTCACTTTCTAGAGCTTCGGCTTCCTCCCACTAATCTTTATTAACACTTTAGTATAGTCACTGGTGTGCTGCTCTGGGATTTCTAGCTTATGCTGTTTTTATGGGGTGCCGCACCCTGCACCTAGATATAGCGCTAGTGACCCCAATATACAGAGATGCCTTGACGTTGGCTTGGGGGCATACACATAATTTTACGCAAAATATATGTAACCAATACCGTATATACTCGTGTATAAGACAAGTTTTTCAGCACATTTTTTCTGAAAACCCACCCTCGGCTTATACACAGGTGAAGGGGATGGAGGCACCACTGCCGGAAGTAGATGGACATAGTGCGCCGGCAGTGCACCTCTCCCATGCGCTGCTGCTGTTCTCCTCACTTCCTGGTGTCCGGGGCTGCCGTGTTGTCGCATGAAGTGATGTGATGTTCTGTCAGGACGCGGCGCTGGTGTTTCCCCTCAGTGACAGAGCACAGTGACCTGTTCCTGGGGGGTGAGAGGGGCGATCCAGACACTCGGCCTGAGCTCTGCCACTGACAGGAGGCCGGGGACGCCATGTCTGATCCCAGCAGCAGCAGTGTGTCCCTGCAGCAGGTGCTGGACAGGTGAGTGCCGTCCAGAGATTCGGATCCCCTCATACATACATATACAGCATGACCTAGTGCTCCCCACATTCACACATACATGTCACACTGCTTGCTTATCACACATAGGGCACTCTGCATTTCCCACCCTAGGCTTATACTCGGGTCAATAAGTTTTCCCAGTTTTTCTAGGTAAAATTAGGGGCCTCGGCTTATATTCGGGACGACTTATACTCGAGTATATACGGTATCTCTGAATTCTGTTATCATGTAGTGTTCTAGACTGGTTACTAATACCATTCAGTGAGCTGGGGGAAACCATGGATTATTTACTTACTCAGTATTACCCCTCCTTTCCATGCACCTGAATGGTATTACTAAGCTAATTGAGCACCTGCCACTATCTATATGTATGTATCTCATACACTGCTGATATCCAATGAAGGTAACCCTTTCTTGCTTTTCTATCTACTGCCATTTCTACCCACTCTGCCACCGTATTTCCATGTATAACCCAACATTTGATCCACTCGTGTTGCACTGATGTCTGTATGGTACAGTTATCATCCTGAGCCACAACAATCATACTGTAACAAAAAAAACAAAAACAAATGTAGGCTTGTATTCTAGTAATCTTGTCCGTGTAAATGGTGACACCTGATTGGTTGGCCATGCCACCATCCAATCACATAGAAACATAGAATTTGACTGCAGATAAGAACCACTTGGCCCATCTAGTCTGCCTCTATTCTCTTCTGCACAGTCCCTGCTTACAGTGTACTTGTTGCCATTGGTGATAGAAGTTGTGTAGTCAAACCCACTGAAACCTTAGAGTGGAATGGTGACTAGCATTGCTCAACTAATCCCCTATATTACCTCAGTATCAGGTAGAACCCTAGAAGTAAATGCTAATGTATTTGCCTCTGTATTTCCAAAGAGTATATAGTTGTTTTTCAGAGGAATCTAACAAACTGTTGAGCACATGGTTTGTTACTGTGACATTGATTAATTGTCAATCTACTTTCAGCACACAATTTAACTTGTTTTTTTTTCTTTGTCAATTAGTGACTGTGCATTGGAGTGTACTGTAGTGTGTCATCAACCTTAACAAGATTGTCACTTGCTTCTCACACAATGATACATCCTCATTAGAATGTTTTGAATTAAATCAAGTAGATAAACGTAAGCTGATATAAACTTAGCCCTGGCCCTACCGCCTTTCTCCATTGCAGCTTTAAGTGGTTACAAAGACATCAAGGCAAACATCTGTCCCGTTACTATGGGTACAGCATCTCTTTCTTGAGCACTAATTGGCTTCCCTAATGTAAGTGTGAATTTCACTTGTATTGAATATGAAAAGCTGAAGCGCACTTGGTGGAATTTATCAAGCAGTGACTTGGTCAAATAGGCGTTTTTTCGAACCAGATTTATCAAAGAAATTGGTGCAAAAATAAAATGTTTGAAACCAGACTGATACCCCTTTCACATTGCACTTTTAAAACGGTATATTGCCATTTTTTTCCCATTTTAAAACGTTTAAGGCTGCAATGTGAAAGTGCCAAAGTTGATTTACCGGTTAAAGATAACCGGTATTTCAACACGGTTAAAAAGCAGAGTCCTACACGTTTTAAAGCCGTTTTTTAGGCAGTGTGAATGGCTCTATTTCAATGGCTTGAAACGTGTCCCTTGGGGGTTAAACGGGTTGAATTTTGAATGGTATTAAATGATTTTTAAAACGGTTTTCACCTGCAATGTGAAAGATCTCAAGGCTCAGACCGTTTTAAAGTCCCATTTAAGAATACCGTGTCATTACCCATTTCTGCAATGTGAAAGCAGTATCAAATTGCCTTACCTGTTGTTGTTGTTGTTGTTGTTGTTGTTGTTGTTATTATTATACAAAAAGCTACATAAATAGATAAATTATCTTACTGCTAGACACCAGAAAACCCACCCAAAGAAAGACCTGGATGTGACACATAATGCTGTGTACATACGGTGCAATTTTGACTATACTGTCAAAATCACATAGCAAATAGTCAAAATAACAATGTTTAGCCGTACCCTATTGTGATTCGATCCTGAAGTGCGGCATCTGAATCGAAAGTCGAAATAGACTTCTCCCTTTGCTCCCAGCTCACTACTGCAACAGCCGGCTGTGTGTAACACCAGAGGCAGCCGCCAGCACCTGGAGACTTCTGCATGACTATTGCAAAGGTTGTATTGGACTACCTTCTTCTAACCAGCCACCTGAGCTCATTCCTGGGCCACAGACTGCACAAGATTTTGCACTGCAAGCACTTTATTGGGACTCCACCACCTGCATAATCTGGATACAAACACCGCAATATTGTGAGGATGCCTCTATCCAAATAAGTGAGGACTGTCATTACCCTCCAGTGGCCTACCCTGCAAGGTTTATGGACCCTCTTGAGAAATTTCCTTTTTATTAAGGATACCCAGTGGAAAAGTGAGCCATAATAAGAGCTGTGAAAGTGGGACTCCAACTCAATAAGTATACAACCTTATTATACCTGAATTTGATTATTTCAATTAGTACACTTGCTATTGTCATTTGACCTTTTCTTTCAGGTTTTTTTTATACATATTTACAGTGTGTTTTATTATATTTTAATTTAACAAAATAAAAACTATGTTATTGTGATACCACAATTTATCATAAATTATTTTTTCTAACGCTCTACCATCTTTTTATCTTCCTGTATTTATATAGGGAATTTCACATCCCCCTGTGGGAGCAGCTAAGCACTACATTCTAGTTGGCGCCTGTTACATTTGCAAAGCCGCAAGGCTTGTAAATATATTTCTATTTGATCTCAGAAAGGGGCCATGCTGGCCTCTGCTCCACCACCCAAGGCCGTCCCTCCCTCCCTGCCAGCAGATGCCGGCACTCCGCCAGCCGCCAATATAGAATAGAGATCGGCGGCTGATGGATCGGCACTGTGTGTACACACCTTAAGACAACTGAATTTATTACTATGTTGCTTGCTGTACATTTTAAAAACTAGTCCTCCAGCCCTCCAAACAAGCTCCTTAACTCCTAGGGATGACTGAAATGCTTGGCACCCATATATTGTCATCATCATTAATAGGCACAATAAAGTCTTGCTGGATTAGGTTACAGGAACCTCTAATAATACTAGTTATCAGTAATCAATATATTTCAGTTCTGTATTCAGATTTTTGATTTTGACTGCTCAAATGAATGTACATCTTGCATCATTAATAAAAATATCAACTTTTTATGCTTTTCTTACATCATAACTTGCAAAAAAAGGATTGTGATATACAAGATTCAAAACAGTCCTATTTTGTGTGTTGTTTGTTGAACGTTTTATAGTTGTTCTTTTCTTATCTCTTTAGGGTAACCCCCACACTAGAACAGATGAGAGCGATTCCAGCACAGCAACACAGAGCTGCATCTCTCCAAAGAAGGACCAAACTATTGATAAACAGCGTAAACGTACAATATATGAAGAACGTAAAAACACAAAGCAATGTAAGTTTTGATACTAAAGGCACAATTCATTTTATTTTGACCTAAACAACCCTATAGGAAAAGCTACAGAATTTGTTGCGCTACTCTTCATAATTGTTACTTGCGATCATCAGAAATGCCATTGGTATATTTATACTGCACATTGATTTGCTTTTTCCTTTAATGCTCTAAGAAAAATACTTTGCAAAAAATGTACATTGGAGATCACAGCCTAGTTTAAATCTTTAATTTACAATTAAAAATTATAATAATCTCTGATATATTACTGTAATTATTATTTCTTATTTAGCACCACTAAATGTCCATAACATCTTAAAGATGATGTTATGAGAATTGCTAGGAAATGATAGTTGCTTATGAAAGATAATTTGCTAATTCCATCGCTTTCTCATAAATATAATTAGTACCAATTCAGTTAAATCTAACATCACTGCTTTACATTGAATCTTTTTAAGATTTGCATCTGATAGTCCTTGTTAGCAGTCCCCTAACAAATCATTATCTTTGGAGGACAGACAAGGATGGCTTCCAGTCACACTCACAGATCTTTCACCATGGCTTGGGATGGCAGAGGGAGGGGTGAAGAAGGTTGGGAAGGTTTCCATAGCACATTGAGCTTAGAGGGGAATTTCAAAACCTCTCTGCTTACTACTTTTCCATGTTACTGTGGTGACCTTAATGCTGTAGAGAACTATGGGAGGGTTAATAATACCCTAAAAGAAATCAAGGAAAAATGTTCTTAGCAAGATTATTTTTATAGCCTGCAACAGCATCCCCCCCCCCTAGGGATTGCTGCTTTAATAAAGAAGATTTTTTTTTTCCTGAATGACCACCAGTTTGCTCCATGTTTTGATGACCCCGGGACACGGAATGGTGGGGCGGGGCGTAGTTAAGGCTCTTGTGCTTTGACATTATTTTGAACAGTATTGGTAAATTTGAACTGTATTGGCACACATATTTTTACAAAAGACATTGGTACTTTATTAAGGGGTTTGTAACAGCCTCTGCTTCCTACTTTGTGCCCAGCACACACTTCGGGGGTTATTTTGGTTCACTCTTTCTGAAAAATTCCTTCTTAGATGGACAAAACCATGTGCACTGCAGGTGGGGCAGATGTTACTTTCGCAGAGAGAGTTAGATTTGGGTGTGTTTTTTTCTTCAAAGTGAGATCTATATTGCAGTGTAAAAATAAAGCAGTCAATATTTACCCTGCACAGAAACAAAAGAACTCACCCAAATCTAATTCTCTCTGCACATTTTACATCTTTCCCCCCTGCAGTGCACATGGTTTTGTGCATCTAAGAAGGAATTTTTCAGAAAGCGTGAACCAAAATTACCCCTTCATGTAGATCCTAGGCAGCCATTGGCAATATTCAATCTATATAAAATAAAATAAAATAAAAAATTCAAATTTTCTCAAAATGCTGATACAATTCTACATGTCACACACTCATGCAAAAATGCATTAATGACCAGCAGAATGCATGCAGTCCCTGACAAGGAACTGTAATCCTAATTTAAATCCAGCACTCTTTACCCCAATTCTAAGGATTGTGCTTGCTTCTCCTTTGCCTCTAAAACTGAAATGAATGTGTTGAGCAGATCTTGTACATAGTACATACAGTTGGTTGTTCTTGTATTTGGGAAAACTAGCTGGGTAATGTTAGCGGGTATATTTCCAGTAGTTTTGAGATAAATTATTATTATTTATTCTCCAAGAGATTCAGAGGGGAACGTTGAATCCCGCCTGGCGATATGCTCGACAACAGGCCAGGGTCACGGCGGTCGGGACGGATCGACAGTTGTGGCCTGTGATTGGATACCCCCAAGGAGCAGAATCATAGCCATGTAGCTAACACCTTTGGCGAGTATCACACTCGCCGAAGCATTCGCTCACGAAGGGGGCAGGCAGGGGCGGCAGCAGGAGAACCAAGCCTTTTGTGGGCGTCCCCGTAAAAACGCTGGACGTTCCACTGATAACACAGATTCCTGCTTGGGGCGATTCCTGCTTGGGGCGGGTGGCTGACATCACATGACATCAACACCCATCCTGAATTCAGAGTACAGCAGCCATCTGAAAAGTATTGACTTTAGTTTTCAGACCGAAGGCTGGAAAAAGCATTCGATGGTGAGTGGCTTTAAATCTAGCTGCTATATACCGGAATCACATCGGGACCAGTAAATTGCAGCCCATCACATTTGGGTCTCTGATTCTCTTAAACCTGCGCAACAATCCTGTACAGAAATAAATAAAAATAAGCTGATGAAGGGGCATCTGCCTGTGTCCCCCTCAGCTGAAAATAAAAGTGACGCAGGAAGGATCATCTACAACAGTGGTGTCAAACTCCTGGCCCTCCAGCTGTTGTGGAACTACACATCCCAGCATGCCCTGCCACAGATTATATATAATGGATTGCTAAAATTGTGGCATGCTGGGATGTGTAGTTCCACAGCAGCTGGAGGGCCATGAGTTTGACACCACTGATCTACAAGCTACAGTCAAAAAATCAAGGCTCTTCATCTCTCCGCCACTTATAGATGCTGAGCTTAATTGATTTGCTAGTATTACATAACTGGTAGAGACCCAGGAAAAATATCTCCATGTAGAAGCTCCAGGTCTTTACATGTTCCTGTAAGAGGTTAAATATGAATTAGATCAATGTATGTAGAGGTGACATATATATGCATACAATATGACATATCAAAAAAAAAACATGAAAATGTGTACATTACATGTCTTCAAATATAAAGGTGATACTTAGATAGATTTTCTTTAGTGAGCTTTTAGATTGAATAGCTAATTAACCTGTTATGTTCTTTACAACCTGTTTCCTGTGAAACAAAATTGCAAATACCATCGAATACAGAACATCAACCAAATTAAGACCACTGCGTATTTGGTTTTTGCCTTTTTTTTTTCTGAATGCTGCAAAATAACAGCCGCGATGAACACCACATGATTTGTTTTAATTATGTCAAGGCGGAACATGGACAAAGCAATTATGTTAGCCGTGTACCCCGAAAATCCATTTTAATAATCAAAGTTTAGTCTGTGATAATGACTGGGTAATATACACTCGCTGGGTTACCTTCCTCCGTATCCATCTCATCAAAATCTAAAGAGCTAGGCAATTATGATGAAAAACCCTTTATATGATTAAGCTAGGCACATTGATTTAGGTTTTTTGAGTGCATGTTTTATTCACAGTGGAAAAAGCAACTTTGATTCCAGCTAATTAAGTTCATTGGGGTTTTTTTTTTGTAGATGTCCTGCTATTCAGAGACCGTTGGTATTTATAGGCTATTTTTCTTTGCTTTTCTTTTCTTTTTTTAATTTCATCTAGTTAACGTATAAATAATTTTCGAAGCCTGATTGGCTCAATCATTTTTATGGCAGCGCAAGGAGGCCAAGAAGAAACCTATTTGATAAAAAGTTCACAGTAGGCTTTTCTTTTGAGAACCAGAAGTAAGAAGGCAAGATCAATAAACGCTAGATAACAACAGTATATGGGGGGAAAAAATACTCAAAGAACGAGGTTTAACTGGAACTAAGCCAGATTGGTCATCAGGCCTTTGAAATGTTTCATTATTTTCTGTCTCAACATACAGATGACACAAGCTCGTGTGAAGATGACAGCGAAATCGGAAAGTTTGGAGAGAAGAAAGGTGTTTCAGGTAATAGTTAATATGGGATGAAAGGAATCTGCACAATACATACAGGAGCATTAAAACAAATGAGCCAATCTTTACTAAACACAATTTTTGCAAAGTTAGCAAAGGTTCTTGTGAATGAAGAAGTAGAGAGTAACGCTAATTGTGAATTCCATTGTCAGTGTTTCTGTCTTCTGACCTTTTTGTTCTTTACTGGAAATGTTGTTTGTAAATGATTAATATCTGTACACTTAGTTGTGTAATTACCGTACTGTCTGCAGATGGTTCTAATTTGCTACTTGTCTTTTATTCCTGACTAACGATCAGTGTTGAACTATGGAAATATGCTATAAGGAAAGCTGTACTTCAAACATGACTTTAAGGAACACATCTAGATGGGTGTGTATATTAGGCAAATCGGTTTTTGATGGTTTCCAGCTTTTCTGTTTGATGTTCTCCATTTTGTCGTGGCAGACGGCGTATATTTAAAGAGGACCATGTCAACAGTAGCCAAATGTCTTTAAAAAATGAGCAGAGTAGCTTACAAGGAACGTGTTCCTCTCCCAGAACTAATGCAGGGATCATTTGTCATTAATAATAATAGGGTTGTGTTTTCCGGGCAAACAAGTATTGTGTTAATTAGATGCAGTCATTATTTTTTACTTTGGAGCAAATAAAAAAAGTACACCGTTCGCAACAGTGATCCCACCCACGCCTTCTGCAGACCTATCAAATGCCCTTATAGCACCTTGCCATTAATGATTATGACACATGTATGATCTGTGCATTCACTGCATTTTCAGGATTTTAAGAGGTTACATATATGTAGCGCATTTTTATAGGCATTTTATCTGACTCCTTTTGACTTGATTTTAAAATAATGATTTGTGGAAATATAACCCTCATTCCCTATTCTGGCTCTAGTCTCTCTTTCCCTTGCTGTGTTTTTGAAGTTAGAGCAAAGCACAGCAGGGTTCCCAGCGAGCCCCAGCAAGAGCACAATATTGTCAATTAGCTTCTTTTTCTTTCTTTTTTTTTTTTTTTTTTAAACTGACTTGTACTTGCAAAATCTCTCACTTATTAAGATTTTAATTAATGGCTAGCGATGCATATATTTCACCACAGAGTGCTTCTTTACTCGGTACAGAATGCTTTTAAGATATGTTCTATTGAAACGTACAGAGATAAACATAAATACATTTCTATGGCCACCTGGTCAGCTGTGTTTTATGTTCATGTCTGTACCACACATTTTAATGTTTATTTGCTAATGTTAGCTTATATCACCCTTGCTTAGGGGTTAAGTAAAGAATTGGGTGCTGTTTTTATGTGCCACTGTATACTAAAGTATTGATTGCCGTTTTGGTCTTGAGTAGAGCAGATTGATTGTAGCTGGTGATAACCTTTTAATGGACCAAGATAGAAGTCCTCAGAGATGAAATACACAGATTTCAAAACCTCACAGGTTCTTGAACAGAGCTGTGAGGTTTAAAAATCATATTGTTCACTTTGGAGGCTAACGGGCAATGGTCCAGGAAAAATTAAGATAAGATGTATCATCAGAAGCACCTTTTAACCCTACAGAAGTTAAGTACATACTGTGACTTCCATCATATTTCTGTTGGTGGCCTTTCCCTTTCACTGGAGCTGTACGTTGGATCTACCAAGATCGCAATATTAAATATAAAAAGTTTAAATCGTTTTTGTAGCGGGTATGGAATAACATACCGATATCCGATATCAAAATCCCAACTGTCAGGAGCCCGCTGCAGGCTCGATGGTGAACTGCATTTGCCACTTATTCTATTCTCCCTCCATAGGTCCACGAGGAAAAATATCCTGTGTAAGTCAGGATTTCAACTGTCGGCCTCCTGACCATCGGGATTCAGATGTAGGCGAAACGACCATCGGAATCTTAACTATCGGCCACCATTGTAGCTACTGTCTAGAGCAGTGGTCTCCAACCTTTTTTGGGTCGGGAGCTACTCGCGACAAAATAAACCGCCCGAAGAGCTACTAAAGTTAAAAAAAATTAAAAATCTGCATAATATCCCAAAAAATGCCCTTTACACATAATGCCACAAACTGTAATGCCCCTGACACATTATGCCACAAACTGCAGTGCCCCAAAACATACCTCCCAACACTGGAGGCAGAGGAGAAGAGTCATCTGCGCGTGCCGAAAATTAGAAGGTTCAGCTACTACCGTGGAACTCCTGCGAGGCTACATCCCCCATTTTTTCCGCTATGGGGGCATAGTCAGCTCTCTAAGAGCTGTAGCCACATGGGGTGCGGCCATGGAAAATGGGGGTGTGATACACATATGCCCTCAATAGTGCAGTGCCAGATACACATGACCACAATAGTGCAGTCTGTGATACCCGTTATAAATATGCCCCGCACCGTGATGCTCCATTATACAAATGCCCCACACCGTGATGCTCCATTATACATATGCCACACACACACGATGCCCATTATACAAATGTCCCACACCGTGATGCACCATTATACACATGCCACACCGTGATACTCCATTATACATATGCCACACACCGTGATGCACCATTATACATATGCCACACCGTGATACTCCATTATACATATGCCACACACGTGATGCCGATTATGCCTATGACCCACAACGTGAAGCTCCTTTATACATATGCCCCACACCTTGATGCTCATTAAACATGTGCCACACAAATGATGCCCATTACACATATTGCACACAATGTCCCACAGTAAGGCTTCTAATAAAAAATGTAAATTACCTGCTTGCTGTCAGGGGTTCATTTTTGTTGCCAGGGGTTAATGCTCATTGACAAGGGGGTCGCTGCTTGCCCCCTCCACTATGCCCGTCTTCACATGGGCATAGTGGGCAGTTTCACTATAATAAATTCCTCCATAATAAATTAGTCATTGCTGCTGGCTGCTGCCGCATTCGGAGCTCAGCTCCATCTTCCCCCTGCTGGCTTATGGAGTCCGGTCCCTGTTGTCTTTCCCTACACCACGCTAGAAGTCATATTTGACTTCTAGCATATGACTGGGAACACAGAGCTGCAGCGTTACCCAGAAGTGCCGGGAGCGCTTAGCGCGGTGCTCCCTGTCAGACGCTAGAGGTCAAATATGACTTCTAGCGCCTGCTGTCTCCTCTGGTCCCCGTAACAAGGACTACAGCGGGGGAAGGTGACGGCGGCTGTAGCGGGGCAAGGCGGCGGCTGTAGCGGCGCAAGGTGGCGGCTATAGCGCCGCAAGCCAGCGGCAACAGCGGGCGGACCGGGCAGGCAGCAGTGGTCGAGCCACCTTTTTCGCTCAGACGAGCTACCGGTAGCTCGCGAGCGACGGGTTGGTGACTACTGGTCTAGAGGATACAGTATGAGTCTTGGCCAGAAAGAAAAAATATTCATCAAATTGATAATTCTACCATTCTTCCTGAACTTCTAGCAAGTTATACAGATTTCTACTTAGAATGTGTATATAGAAACTGATTTGTGTCAATTGGTCAGTTTCTGTTTAAACTTTTGTGTTTGTGCACGGGTTTACCATTTGTTTCTTAGTGCGTGATCGTACATTAGGTCAGAAAGTCCTCTTGAGTTTCCACAGGCATGCTATATGATTTGGGGCCTGAGTTGTACTTTATGCCAATGTTTTTGCAGTTGAGCGCTTATCGTTGCAAACAGGAGTTTAGGAGAGTTATTGGGGAATTGCGGTAAAAATGCAGACCATATTTGGGGTGTGTATATGCTGTCAGTTGCAATTATGTACACAGTCTTTGTAGCTATAGATCTACTGCAGCAGTCATTGTTTCCTGTTATCGCATGTAAAAGCCAATTCAGTTTGCACAGGTCTGAATTCCACCCAGCCCCGATAGAGGGGGTATCCACGCGCAGCGTAGTGAGGGGATCTGTCCGGCAGGGGTGGGTGGGCGTGCGTTCGCCAGGGCTGGGTTAACCTTCTGCTGAATCAGGACCATAGGCTGTGAATGTGTACACAATTCCTAACTATTCTTGGATCACCGCTTCACTTGCTAACATTAGCAGCTCCATAGCCTAGAAATGCGCAATTGCTCAAGTGTACAACTCTGAATCAGGCCCTTGGTTAACCAGTGACTAAACTGTGCATGTTTATGTTAGTTATTGACCTTTATTTAATAGATCTTAGATGGATATTTTCAGTCCATGTAGTAAAGTAAAGAGATCTATAGATTTTCATGTGTCAGCTGAATGGCTCCCATGACAGATGTGTGTACGTATATCATTGCTGCGGTTACGCCAAACAGCCCCTCTAATTGTGCCAGATCCCGTGGGACTCAGCTTTTTTTGCCCAAATTCATTTTAGTTGAAATGCGATGCACAACTCGGCAGGCTAATTTAATAGGCAATACTTGTATATGTGTGTAACTGTCTCTGATTGTGCATAGGAAGTGCAACAGTGTAGTAGCAGCTGCTTTTTTACAATACAAGTTCCATTGTACAGACTCAGTCACACACAGATATAAGTGTTGAATATCAAAACAATCAGCACACTTTTGGTGCATCCTAGTCTCATTGGGTTTCGACTAAGATGCAGTTTTGTAAAAAAAAAGATACCTGACATTAGAGAGTTGCACGTCCCCTGGTCATGCCAGACATCTCTCACTGCATGGCGTATTAAAGCTACATATATGTGGACACATTTGCACATAAACCTATTTAGATATGCCTCCATACCTGGCTGGTACCAACTTGGCCATTTAAGCTTTCTCTGTCTTAAGCTGGCCACACACTTAAACGATTTGGGACTTTCCCCCCGATTCTGACGGATCGGGCCAAGAAATCAGCTGAAAAGTGCCCAAATTGTATGTGCCTAACCTCTGATTCAGATATGATGCGTGGTCCTGTGTGAATCGGATCTGGAAAATGCAAGTGCTGCATGTACGATTGGTCAGATTCAGCAGCAATTGCAGGTGGTCACATATGATAGATCGTATGCTAAAGGACTACATGCGATGTATCGTATGCGGTCCAGCTGCTGCGGAGACAGGTGGCGCTTCGACGGGCAGTTGCGAGGCTGCATGTAATATCTCGGATTAGTGTATTGGGCAGTTACATTCATGAAGGTCAGTCTGCTTCCTGACTGTATTGTGGATGCCTCCCTGCTATTTGCTGGTCCTATGGTGGGTGTTTATCCTATCCTTTCCTATGGTGGGTGTTTATCCTATACTATTAGTGTTCACTCTAGGAGTTTGTTAGGGGAGGGTACTGACCACAGGGCAGGGCACTTTTTTCAATCGGGAGGGCACATTTGATATTCGAAATTTACATTAGAAACAAAACAAAATATATATATAAAAAATTGCACGCTGCCCTAGGATTACGCCCATTAAACATGGTCATACTCTGCTATGCCCATTACATATTCTGTCGTAATGACAATTACACATTATGGCACACACTGTAATGCCTCTTACACATTATACCACACACCATAATGCCCATTACACATGATGGCACACAACGAAAGTTCTCAGCAGCATGTCAGCACAATGGGGGGGCAGCGTAAGGGCGCACAATGCCACAAACAAAAAGGGCAGGGTGCATTTTGAGGTTTTAAAAATGGACCGGGTGCAGCATCCTGCAAAAGAAGCATAGAGGGAACACTACCTATCCTATGGTGGGTGTTTATCATATCAAGATGGAGGCTAACTTGCTGCTATATTCAAGTTTGATACTTAGTAAAAGGTCATTTGATAATGAGTTAGTTGAGCAGTTGTTTACATTCTTAGACCAGTCTTTGAGCAGTATCCATCTCATGCTCAGAACTTTTAAGCTTTAACAAATGCTGTTCTTTTTTTCCTGTAGATTGAGTTTACTGCTAAAGAGCCAGTAAACCCAGTAGTAGCTTTTAAATATCAAAGTCTATGTATTGCTAAGCTAAGCGCTATATTGGAAATACTGTAACTTGGCAAAGCATGTCCAGCATTATGCTGCTCCAGCCCTTTTTTGCCAGCTGCTGTCTTAAAGTGGACCTGTCATGTTGAAGATAAAGTTTGTTTTTAAATAGTGCCTTGTGCTCTGAAAATGTCTTAAAAAGAACAGAGTACCCCCCATGGTCACTCCATCTGGGAAATGGCATGAAATATGTTTACGCATTATATGCAAATGACGAATATCCGCTGTACTTGTGAGAATGAATTGTCGGCTCATAGTGCCGCTTCATTATTTACCAAGACTGGAAACATGTGACGTGGAGGAAGCCACCCTGGTCCAAGCAGGAGTCCATGTAAAAGACTACTTCTTGTGCTACTTAGTAGCCCAAAAAACTTGAGATATCGCCAAAAAAATAGCAAATGATTACAGCTTTTTAGAAGATATAAGAAGCAAACCGAAAACAAATTCCTAGTATACGCAAGTATACCTGGCCAATAAAGCTGATTCTGAAGATAAAGGTTCAGTATTTCTATACTGATAACTGTTTAATAGAGAAAAACAAGTTGGTCTTAAGCCCTGGGTGATAAAATGAGCGGTATTGCTAATTTTAGCCATTCTGAGAGATATTGCTCATTTTATCGCCCAGTGTTTATGCTGTCACCATTGGCCGATGAGCTCTCTCACGGGTGGTTAAGAACCCCATCCATAGTCTGTACATGTACAGACAAAGTATCAGATTGTTAATGAGGGCCTCGTTGCGAGATGCAGAGCCACCATCTTTTGAGTTCCAACGGCTGTGTGTGGGATCATGCAGCCACCACAGCCCCCACCCAAACATTCCAGACATGCCTGCATTGTGCAGATGTGCCCCCACAATGCTGAGCCAACACCCTTGCAACTAGGGTGGCCAATCCCGGGATCGGGATCGGCGGGATCCCGGGATTTGGCCCCAAAATGTCCGGGATTTCAATCCCGGGATTGGAGTATCCAATCCCGGGATTTTGGGATTAGACTGCGCATGCGCAGTCTAATGCCAGGCAGCTTCTGAGCACCCGCTCAGAAGCTGCCCGGCTGTTCCCGACCCCGGCGTGCGGCCTGCGCAGCGTGACCTCTGACCGTCACGCTGCGCAGGCCAGCGTCCTGCTACAGAGGACCGCTCCCGGCCAACTCCTAGCCTCCCCTCCTGCTTCTGGTGCCGCCGCTACCTGCCCGGAGGCAGGCAAGCATCACCGCAGCGCCGCTGTCTGCCCCGCTCCCGCCAGCCTGTACGTAAATCTGCACCCCCGCAGCGCTGCTCTGCCCCGCTCCCGGCTGCCACGCACCTGCCCGCCCATATAGGGGTGGACAGGGTGTGTTTTTCTTTTAGGGATGCCAATCCCGAGAATCCCGGGATTGAGCATTTTTCACTCCCGGAATCCGGGATTGAAAAAATGCCCCGGGATTGGCATCCCTACTTGCAACACCAAGTTGATGCCATGCACCAGCCCTTTTCTCAATGTGGCCACAGTTTAAAGCAGGGCTGGGCAACACCGGCCCTCCAGATGTTGATGAACTACACTTGCCAGCATGCATTGAATCAGTTTCAGAATGGCCACATAGCAAAACTAATGCAAAGCATCATGGGATGTGTAGTTCACTAACATCTGGAGGGCTGGTGTTGCCCAGCCCTGGTTTAAAGGGGCGCTGAAAAATATTTTTTGCAAATCTGCAAACAAAGCTGAACACGGTCCAATATGTGATAATAAGCCTGTGTGGTTGACCTCACCAGTAGCCTAACATTTCTGGTGAAGGGATGTAGGGACATCAATGTGAATAGGTATTTTACCCAGCAAAGCTTCTCCATGCCCATATAGCTGACGGTAAGCAGTGGAAAGACTTATTGTCTTCGATTTCTCTGCTGTTTTAACTATTAGAGAAATTTAATTAATCCCTTTTCTCCTTTGATAAATACCTGAGATGGGCATTATCATTGTTTCATAAATAAACCCCAATTCACTGAGCAGAAAATGTTTTTTTATTTGTAACTTTACCATAGCTTACTTTGTGTCCCTTACAGAAAACACCAGTGTTGTGCTGCAAAGTAGATGGGACACAGTCCAAACAGAAAAAGATGGCAATGAAGAACTAAGCGATGTATCAGATATTGAATTACCTGGTAGGTCATTACATATGAAACTTCAGTGATGTATATTACAGATGTTGGCAGTACATAGTGAACCTGTGTATAGCCTGTGGCATGTGATGGGGCAGATTGGCCATATAACTCTTTTATATGTAACAGCATCTTTTTCCTACCTATCTTCATTACTCTTCCATTGTGTGTGTGTCCTCCCCCCCCCCCCCCCCCGCCATCCCTTGTTTGTATATTTTGGTCTCTTCCCTTGTAATGACAACATGACTACCCCATCCCCTGCATGCTTCCCCCTCCCCAGTGTATGACCGCTTTACACCTCCTCCTGGATTAAGGCACCCCAACCCTAATGTTTTGTGTTTTCTTTTTCGCATGTGATTTTTTTCCGGCATTGTATAGGTTTAAGATAATTGATTACCTTTCTAGTGCAGTCTTCATTTAAAATGGATCAATCCGGACTTTAGGTCAACATGCATTAGGTTGATAGCCAATAGGGTGACCATTATGGGTTGATATGGACAAGAGGTTGAAAAAAATCAACACTGTAATGGTCGACATAAGTTTTTCACTTTTTTTATTTTCTTGTTTTTTTTACTTCTTTCATACTTTACTATCCAAGTTGACCACGATTGGGTTCGGTAAAGTGTGCTGACAGCAGAAAGGCACCAGGTTGAAAGCACGGCAAGCAGTACTTTAATTAGGGGTCCATGTACTGAAATCTGCAAATTGACACACAAAATATTAAAAGCTCCTTGTCAACCTTTTATGTGTTGACCATTTTTGTGTGGACTCTTCCCCATGTTTTTTGCACATGTCCACTTTTTGGGTTCAACGTAGAAACTGTTGATCTAATCACTGTCAAGCACTTTGAGTCCTATTAGGAGAAAAGTGCTATATATTATTATTATTATTATTATTATTATTATTATTATTATTGTCGGTCGACAGTGTTATGTTTCACCTCAGTTTAAAATATGATCTGTCCATTTTCTGTAACCATTGGGAGTTTGTTATCTAAATAGTATGTATGTTATTTTATCTATTTATTTTTATTTCATGCTCTAAAGCAGGGGTGGCCAAACCGGTCCTCGAGATCTACCAACGGTCCACGTTTTCCAAATCACCCTGCTGGTACACAGCTGCAGTCATTACTAACTGTCACATTTCAAACCTGCTGAATTCATTCATACTATAGATCCACAGGTTGCTTGAAAAACATGAGCAGTTGGTGGATCTTGAGGACCGGTTTGGCCACCTCTGCTCTAAAAACTTTCTTTAAATAGTGCCATGTTTCATCCCTTTTTGAGACTGTTTTTTGTTAGTTATTGTCAAAACACACCGGACACTGGCGTGCTCTTGAGGGTCCAGCAGTGCTTGAGTCTTGGCCGGCTGCAGGCAGTTTTAAATCTCCTATTGAAAGTTGTCTCTGAGCACGGAACAGTGCCAGAGTATAGGCTTATAACACCTAGCTACATCTTTAGCCTTGTGCCTTCCATCGTTCTGCCGCCTTGAGCTCCATCCTTTTCCCTGCCTTCCTAATCGCTGTTCCTGGTCCCTGTCTTCCTTCCCTTTGCTCCATTCCCGGTACCATTCAAGTGTCTATTCCTCATTCCATACATGTTCCAGACTTACACATCCAGCTTCATCCCTGTCTGTGTTAGTTGTCTTCTTGTTCAACAGCTTAATGAAATGCTATATAAACTCCAGTGTATACCAACCGCTTACCCAGATTTCCATTATCACAGTGGTAATGGCTCTTTTGAGTTTTTCTCAACTTGCATGCTAGCTGTGTCTACTATTTGAACCATTGTATCTATGTGTAGTATCCTTAGTTCCTTTTCTTTTAAACATTCGATGCCATAACATGGCCTTTATTTATCCACGTCTATTTTGTAATTGTGTAACCAAGTGGCGGCTTTTTGGAGGAGGGGGCTGCCTGTGGACACAGGCACGCAGGCACCCCCTTCCCCCTGTCGACGCCGCTTCTGCTCTCCTCCCATCCCCGGCGCCTGTCCTATGATTGCAGGCACCGGGACTGGCACATACGCAGTACAAACATACTGCGCATGAGGCCAGCTTCTATGGTCTGCTTCAGTAACAGCCAAGGAGTCTTGGTCCTGGCGCCTGTACAATATAAATGACCAGCGCGTGCGCAGTACCGATATAGGTACTGCACATGCGCAATTGCCGATTTTGGCCCGGCAGCCCACAGAAAGGCATCCCAAAGGGAGGGAACACCTCCCAATGGGACTACCTTGGTGACTGGCAGGTGGGACTTTCAATAGGAAGTCACTGCCAGTCACAGTGAAGCCACTGTGACTGCAGCAAAACCGCCACTGGAGTAACCTTCTCTACAATTGATTCAACATATTATGATTCAATAAAAAACGTTGTTTTTTTGTTTGTTTTTTAATAATTCTTTGTTTTAAAGTGGTCAACCAACAGAGCAAGCATAGAAACAAAAGGGCCACAAGAGCCCAGTACATGTATTTTCAAAGCACATTAGCAAATAAAAGAAAAAAAAGGAACTGGATATTGGAAGGTGAAAGAGGGTATGGAAGGTAGGGGTAGAAAAGGAAGGGGAAGACACCAGTATCAGAAAGGGTAGGCATAAATAAGTAGCATCCAATAAAAAGAAAAGACAGCAACATGGAGATGAAATCTTAGAAATAAAGAGATATCAGTATTCTGTTCGTTTCCCATAGGTCCATCTATAAAATTAACATTCAAGAAGAAGAGGGCGAAGGCCTACATTCGACAAGTAACCAAGGCGCAAAAACTTGGGTCAAAATACGACTTTGATCATGGAGATAATAAGTTATTTCCTCCATTGCAGTAACATGCCAAATCTGGGTCAAAAAACATATTAAAAAAAAAAATAGATTGCATATACTAAAAAGACCCTGGACGGAGTAGGGGTTCATCCTAGTCGTTTTGAGGCTTTCATAACCAGAGTTTTGTACAATAAAGATCCAAGAGTAAGCGCCACCCCATGCGGTCCCTCATGTAACCCAGTTTTGTACAGATCTACGGAATTTGATGTTACATAAATAGGTCATAACAAGACCCAATTAAAAGTCTTTTGCCCAATTACCTCCAAATACAATGATTCTCATGGATGTTACTATATATCTCAGACTAAAGGACAACGAAATGTCCAGAGATGTGATGTGGAGATAGCGCCGGAATATCCTTTAATAAATGTAAATAAAATCTGTTTGTACCAGAGAAATGTCTTTTGTATACACCTGTGAAACAGCGATTGCTCAGTGAACACTTGGCACCAAGGAGCAGTGTGACACTAATGACTTAATTTGGTAGCTTTGAAGTGAAAGGTCATTGATACTAGCTTAGATTTATATGCAGGCCAAGCAAAACAGCAGGAGCAATCCTTTCATGTATTTTAAAGACTTCACTACAATCCCTTTTCTTTTAAAATATAATCATGTTACAAATATCATAATGTTACAGCAAAACCTAGGAATAAAAATGTGTCCTTTTATTTGTCTCATTTGAGAAAACTTATTTTGTCTAAAGTTTTTTTTTTTTTTTAAATAAACCATATCTGTGTAATGGTGATGGCTTTGTGTGGGATTAATAGACAGAGCTGCTCAAATAATCCACTTACAGCACTTTTGCTATGGCCAGCAAATTGGGACAGATATAAAGCTTCCTCTGTGCCATTTGTCTGATCTGCTTGTCCTTGATTTCATGGTGATTACTTGTGTCCACTTTTCTTTATCTGTACCGTTCATGTGATTATAAATTAGACTGTGTCTCCCCAGTTTCATGCTAAAGTTTATAGCGATTTAGGGATGAAAGTAATGCTGCCCATACACTTGTGAGATATAGCATGCAATCATTCGATTTCGACCACATCTGTTCGATAAATCAAATGATTGTATGCACATTTTGTGTACCATGAGATGCAATGTGCGGGCAAGATGCCGAATCTTGCGTCTCATGATCTTATATTCTGAACATAATATTTATCGAATTGTACGTGCGGTTGAATGCTGTTTTGTGCGCATTCAATTTTTCTAACTGCGACGTTTGATTCCTGGCCAGTCCTCTTCCACCCACTGTGCACATGACTGTTCGATAGTCTGGTGTGTTTTTTCAATCATTCAATCATGTGAGCCTGCCTGTTTTTTTTATCACAAGGGGCATTGGATAAATCGCATGATTATATGCACAATTGTACGCCAAAAAGAGCATTTTCAAGGCGATTTATCGAAAGGTGACGTTCAAGGGAAATGGAATCCGATATCGCATTCCAGTGCAATCGCACAAGTGTATGGGTAGCATTAGACATATAGGTGCTGTATAATCATAGTGTTTAAGTAATCAGGGGTGTGCATGTTAGCATTGCAGGTGGAATAGAGAACCGGATAAGCTCAACTTGGGGTTCTACTCTGTGTATTGAAAAATTGTTAACAAATGGCAAAATAATTTTGCTAAATATTTATGAATGAATACATCTACCATTTTTGAACAAAATCCCATTTTTGCCCTGGGAGTTGTCTCAAATGTTGGTGATGAGGGTGTATTTAATGGAAGATCCTTGTGGAACCTTTATAATGTGGGAGGTCTTAAGATGCCCATACACTAGGGCGATTCTCTTGTGATTTGGTCTCATGAAAAGCATTCAAATCGCATGTTGTTGACATCAGGTCCGATGTAATATGCGGTTCCATGTGCATCGCATCAGAAGTCTGAAGATCACACCTACTGCAGGATAGTTTTATCGCATCTCAGCAGGCTTGGCCAGGATTGAATATGCCACATCATATGCACAATGGTTGCGTACAGTGTATCGTATGAAGTGCTGCCGACCGGAAGGTTCCCCGGCTTTTCAAGGGAGGATTGCGGGCAACTTCTCCCATCGGAAAAGTCACCCTAATGTATGGAGGCCTTTATTCCATTGTACTGTATCAGACTCTTTGGCTCACCAAATTTTGGTAATCAAAACCTTACCAATATACGTCATTCTGAATAACAGTGTTGGTGTCAATTTTAAAACTTTTTTACAATTTTTTTATATTGCGATAAATAATAGAAGAATCTTTGCTCCAACCATCTAATCTATGCAGTACTCATTGTTAGCAATTTTATATTGAGGTAAGAAAAAAGGTAATCTCCAGGCCATTTAAACTATTTGAGCTTTTTCCATTCATTTCAGTGTATCCATGCATTTTGATTGTGGTTGACATCTTTCTTGGGGATGCGGTCAGTTTCTGTAGGTGTATTCCAAATAATCCTTTGTCACCTACCTGCAGAGTGCCTCATCAATAGCCATTTGTTTATTTTACAAATGTTAACTTATTATACTTAATTAAGTGGTTTATTAATATGTCCTCATTTTTGTTATACTGAATGCTTAAAGTTGTCCACTATATCAACAAAATAATAGGTCTTCATTATTGCACGAGACAAAGTTTAAAAGCTTATTTGGCCATTTAAAAACCATCTTCAAAATCTCTGTTGTATGGGTGACAAAATGACACTGCAGCTTGAAGGGTAAATGTAGGATTTTAGTCATTCATCTGCCAACTCCAGGAGGGTTTTCAAATGCCCTACCTTTTCATAACTAGCCTTTCTGGCTAGTAATGGAATACTACATTTACTAAGCTTCCCCAATTAATTTCAAATTGTCCATTAATTTCACTAAGTTCTTGTGGAATGATATTGAAATATATGAGCCCATTCATTTTAGCGCTTGTACATGCATGAACATTTGTTTTAACTCTACCCAACTGGTTTAACTTGTTTCCAAATTACTAAATCAATATTTCATATGTTCTGATTGTGTACTGATAACTGATAAAATTATGTTGGTTTTTTTTAGCTGTTTAATAAGTTTTTTTATAATATTTCTTTTTTTTTAATAAAAAGTGTATATTCAAATTTGCCTTTAAATAATTTTTTATTGGGTATAGGATGTATAAGAAAATGATTTATTTTTTTAAGAAAATTCTGTCTTCCGAAAAAAAATACCAAAACCCAAAAAAACGAACGTAGTTTCCTTTTAGTGTGAGGTTGGGGTATTTTTAATTTTACTATATTTACCAGCTATTGTTCTCTAAGATAGAAGCCTATATTGTAAGACTATAATCAGGGCCTGATTCAGATCTGGTTGGATGTGCTGTTTCTTAAATGGAAGCAGTAGCAGCAGTACACTAAGTAAATGCTGCAGGAGGCTTCTGATATAAGTAGATGCCTTCTGCTTACATTAGTGATCCGTGCTGTTTCCTGGAACTCCGCTTTGGATCACTTGTAACGCTATAAGCCAGGGGTAGCCAACTCCAGTCCTTAAGAGCTACCAATAGATCATAAGTTCACATTTTCCTGCTCACCTCACAGGTACACAGGTGCACTCATTACTGACTGACACATTTTAAAAGATCCACAGGTGGAGCGAAATACTTCACTTCTGATTTTGTGAGGAGACCTGGAAAACGTTAATTTTTTTGTAGCTATCGAGGATTGGAGTTGACTACCGCTGCTATAAGTCATCTACAAGACTCATGGGGTAACTCCAAGCTGGTCGCCACAGAGCCAACAAAAAGGCTAGGAAGTCTTCGTTGTCCAATGGAGATCCTGGCCTCTTCACTCTTCCAAAACAGAGGCGACACTGTCAATCTCTGATCGCTTGCTGAAAATCGACGCCTGATTTCGCAGATCCATACTGAACATGAGCCCTTCGGGTCTGGCACATAAGTAAAGTACCAAACATCAGTACTTTGCGGGATGCACTGCAGATAGGAGGTATTAACCTTATTCACACCCTA